>NC_091239.1:8175607-8433107 GCF_040958095.1 Procambarus clarkii | reverse complement strand
TTTTTTGTATAACCTCTTGTATGTATATACTTTACCTGAATAAACATTTGAATTTGAATTTTTGAATTTATATATATATTATATATATATATATTATATATATATATATATATATATATATATATATATATATATATATATATATATATATATATATATATATGTCGTACCTAATAGCCAGAACGCACTTCTCAGCCTACTATTCAAGGCCCAATTTGCCTAATAAGCCAAGTTTTCATGAAATTAATGTTTTTTCGTCTACCTAACCTACCTAACCTAACCTAACCTAGCTTTTTTTGGCTACCTAACCTAACCTTACCTATAATTATAGGTTAGGTTAGGTTAGGTAGGGTTGGTTAGGTTCGGTCATATATCTACGTTAATTTTAACTCCAATAAAAAAAAATTGACCTCATACATAGAGAAAAGGGTTGCTTTTTCATTTCATAAGAAAAAAATTATAGTAAATATATTAATTCAGGAAAACTTGGCTTATTAGGCAAATCGGGCCTTGAATAGTAGGCTGAGAAGTGAGTTCTGGCTACTAGGTACGACATATATATATATATATATATATATATATATATATATATATATATATATATATATATATATATATATATATATATATATATGGTTTTAGGCACTACAGTGTATACTAGTAGTATACTATGATGACTGGGATTCTCTCGGACGTAGGTTCGAATCCTCGTCACGGCCCTTGTGGATTTGTTCATTTACTAGTAGTAATATATATTTGCCTAACAGGTCCGTTTAGTTCATTTATTATGCACCGTATACCCATCCTGTGGGCGGCAGTGGAAAAGGTTAGAGGCACATAATGGGTTCAGGGACTGAACCCCACAATTCATTTAGCTAAAGTTATGAGTGATTTTCGTTATTTTCAAATATTGGTTTTCATATGGGTTTATTTGAATAATTATTATATTATATTAAGATCATGAATTACTGACTTACTGAGCGATTTACATATATCAGTGTTGGTTTATGTACAGTACTTTTGAAGTATCGTACAGAAGAAAACGTGAGTACGGGAAAATATTGTCCCGTAAAAAGCTTGAATGGACGCAGTACTGAAGACTAGCCTCTGTATGATGACTACGAAAATACCAACTGTGTTTAAGATACTTCCACGCATCCATTATGCAGAAAAAACACCAAACTAGATGATACAATAACATGAAACACCGTAACACATGAAAATAATATATGAATGGCCAGGCAGAGAGGAGATATTGATAGCGTTGCCCGAAACGCTATGCGTATTAGTAGCTTTAGGTATTGTACGTAATAGCTCTATCTGTAAATCCAACTTTATATTATTAACTCATCTTCTATGTACAGTATATAGTTTTACCTGAATAAAAATTTGAATTTGAATTTTGAATTTTAACATATTGAGAGATAGCGTTGCCTGAAACGCTATGCATATTAGTGGCTTTAGGTATTGTATGTACTACCTCTATCTTTAAATCTAACAGAATGTTTGTACTGTAGATGATGATGATGATTATGAAGATTAAGCCATCCAAAAAGTGGCACGGGCATGAATAGCCCGTAAGTGGTGGCCCTTTGGAGCCATTACCAGTATGAAAAGCTGATTCTGGAGATCTGTGGAGGTGCGACTGCGTGACGGGAGATGTCTCCCGTCCTTGTACTGTAACTCTGCAACTATATATGTACTGTTTCTAAATAAATTATTATTTTTATTATAAAATTGTTTCAAATTTGGCGGGTGATGTATTGGTCCGCGGGTGGTGGGGGGGAGGCGCGCGCCGCGGCGGGCCGCCACAGACGCTTGTTGACCCCGCCAGTAGGCTCACGCTCCTGCCTCACGGGTTAGTATATCGCCCCACTCATTGTACTTTCTGGGTTATTGGTGGCATCGTGTAGCTGGGCCAGCCGAGGGTTGCCGCGAGGACGCCGCCGCAGAGACCGACCGTCGTGCCCGCCGCCGCTGTGTCATGTCTGACGGAGGTAAGGATGAGGAGCACCGGCGGCGTCTGACGCCATGTTGAGCCTCACCCCAGCGTGGCGCCGCCGCCGCCGACCCCACGCTCTCTTTTACTGACTTTTTGGGCTGGTTTGTGGCTCCTGTGGGTGGTGGTGGGGTGGTGGCTGTGGTGGGTGGTGTGGGGGTGGGGTTTGTTGGGGACTGTTGCGTTGTTAGGGTGGGGGGCGGCGGCGGCGTGGGGTCCGCGGCACGCGTGGCGGGCCCTCCAGTGTGTGGGGCCTCGACCCCCACCCTACAGTGTTGGGGGGGGGACCTTCCACCCCCCACCCTCTAGTGGTTGGGGGGACTCCACCCTTTTGCGTTGCTGGGCCCTGTACCCACCACCACCCATGGTGGAGGTGGGTGACCTCCACCATGGCATTCCACCTCCACCCCAATAGCATGTGGGGTGCCCCCTCCCACCCCACCCCAATAGCATTCGGGGGGGGCCCATCCCACCCCATTAGCATGAATGGGGGGCTCCACCCTCCTACAATAGCATGGGGTGCCCACCCATGCCAACCCAATAGTGTGAAGGGCCTCCCTCCCACTCCAATAGCATGGAAGTGGTGGACTCTTCTACCTCATTCAGTAGAAAGATGGCCTGGACCAATCTTGGTACAGGGTCTATTAATATAGGTATGTAGTATATTAAAATTTAATATTGGATTACTAATATGTATATACTCACCCACATCCTTGCTTAAATATACCTGTTTGTATATCTTCTAACCCAAAATTATTGTATCTATTATCTTGCTTTATTTCAAAACTAATGAACAAATCCACAAGAGCCGTGACGAGGAGTCACGGCCATGTGGATATGTTCAATTGATGCATCACGTTAGTGTGATCTCTGTGTGTGATTTCAAAACTAGTTTGCCTTGCTAAGTTTAAATGCATTTTATCAATTCATACTCCAGCCCCTCTGACGGTTTCCCAACATCAGGAAAAGTCAGGTTTGTGTCCGCTCCTTACCTACCAGAGGACCCAAAAGAGGAAAGGAGAATGTCACTTTTACGAGCTGTTTTCATTTTCTAGTACAACAATCTTGCTTTAGTGTAACATATAGTACGAGCAAAAAAGAGATGTTCTAGGAGCTGCCTTGTATGGCCAGGCCTTCTGCAGTTACCTTTGTTCTTATGTTCTCTGTAGGACCTGTTGCATACACAATTAGTAGTTTTAAAGCATAATATGGCATACACAATTAGTTTTAAAGCATAATATGGCAAAGATAAAAGGGAAGCTATCCTGTAACTAAAGTATAAAAATATGTAAATTTGACTATGCCAGTTTTGAGGATTTATACTGTGCAATTTTATTAACTAATAAATTTGTATACTGCCATATAAACCAATAATGGTAGATACTATATTTTTTGTATGGATGTTATAACCTATGTTGCTTATCTCATGATTTGCAACCAATAATAATAGTTTAGCAACTCAATACATTTTAGTAATAACTTCCTGTGGAGTCTTACTAAATGATGCCTTTGCAGTGTTTACTAATTAGTAAAAAAATATCCATAGTTTTTCATTGTTTAAACACATCTTAAAACTAATGCTGAAGGCTGGACCATTTGGCTTAAGTTCATCTTCAGTAGGCAAAGTTAGGCAGTTATTGAGCTGTGATAACTTGATCCAACAGGCTGTTGCTTGGAGTAGCCTGCAGGCCCACATATCCACTACAGCCTGATTGGTCTGGCACTTCTTGCAAGAACCTGCCTCCTGAATACATCCAGCTTGGTTCTGGCAATATTTCTAATGCTTGCTGGGAGGGTGTTGAACAGCCATGGACCCTTGATGTTCAAGCAGTGCTTTCTGATTGTGCCTATAGCACCTCTACTTCTCACTGGTTCTATTCTACACTTTCTTCTGTACCTTTTGCTCCAGTATGCTATTTTACTTCACAAATTTGGGACCTGGTCCTCCAGTATCTTCCATGTATGTTATTTGATACCTTTCTCATCTCCTTTCCAGAGATTACATTTTGAGTTTTGAGACGGTCCCAATAGTTTAGATGTTTTGTTGTCATGTGTTCTCTGTATTCCCTCTTTAGAGATCTCTTCTACTCTGAAAGGGGAAGTGAGTACCGAGCAAAACTTTAGAGGGGACAGCACCAGTGATTTAAATAGTGTTAGCATTGCTGTGGGACTTCTGGATTTAAACGTTCTCATAATCCATCCTATAATTTTCCTGGCTGCCACTATATTCGCTCGGTTGTGTTCACTAAATGTCAGGTCATCAGATATCACAATTCCCAGGTCTTGCATGTTGCTTTCCTTTTATGAGTAGGTCTGATGTGTTCTGTACCCCTGTTTTGTTTGTTCCTAGTTTTCACCATACCTCAGTATCTGGAACTTATCACTGTTAAACAACATTATTTTCAGTCGCCCAATTGAATACTTTATTTACATCTGAAGTAGTTTTTTAGTTGTCTACAGTGGCAATTTTCATGCTGATTTTCGTATCTGCAAAGGATGACACGATGTTTAGTGTTTTGTCCATATCGG
Organism: Procambarus clarkii; assembly: GCF_040958095.1. Classification (NCBI taxonomy): domain Eukaryota; kingdom Metazoa; phylum Arthropoda; class Malacostraca; order Decapoda; family Cambaridae; genus Procambarus; species Procambarus clarkii. Next base: position 8,428,579 of record NC_091239.1, on the reverse strand, counting down.
AGATAAGAATGAGAAATATCAGTGGTGCAAAAGCTGTGCCCTGGGGTACAGCTTTTCCCTGCCTGTGGACTTTATCTTCCTTGATTTACCATCACTGCATTATGTTTGACAAAGTTGAAATTGAAAATCCAATACCACACTTTACCCATTATTCCTACTGATCACTCCATGGTCACATTTGTCGAATGCCTTTACAAAATGTGTGTGAACAACATCGGCATTTTGCTTCTCCTCTTAAGGCTTCTGTGATTGTCATAGTGGTTGAGTACCTGGAACAGGATGTTCCTGCTCTAAATTTTATCCATGTTGTCCTGGGTTGTAAGTTCATTATTTTCCATAAAACAGGAAATTTGATTTCTAATACGGAATGCCTTCAGCCAGTGCCTATATCTAGGCACTGCAGTTTGGTGGGACTGCTTTGACAAAGTGCAAAGTTGAAATTGAAATTTCATCACTTCACTTTACCCAAATGCAGTGTCTGGCACTTGTCAACACCTGGTACTCGACTATGTTAACGCTTCTTGTTATATCCTCCAGTGTTTCGCAGATTGTTTTCAGTTTATTTACATCCACTGAGCTTTTATACCCATACTAGTATTTGCATCATACATGTAAAATGCAGACAATAATTATTTAAAGCATCACATGACAGCAGTCCCTTAGTAATATTCATGATCACTGCATTTGTACCATGAAATGATATAATTTTTTTTCATGAGTTAAGGTAATCTCCATTACATCCACATAGCCCAATTATGTTCATATTTGCATCATGTAAAAACCAAAACAATTAGTTAAATCTTCAAAAGATAACCGCATTACCCTGTGAATCGACAATTGACAAGAACCGCTTTATAAGGGTTCATCTGTTGTAGTTGCATTGTGTGGCTTGATTTTCATGGAATAATTATTACATCTCCATTTTACAACTGAAAATGTTCAATGATTGTATGTATTTCATATTTCTTGCACTAAACTACCAGTATGGAATGTTTGTTTCAATTAACATTTTTGATCACATTACCTTTCTAAGTTTAATGAATTCTGAAATACAATACATCATTGAATTGATTAACTTCTAGCTTGCTGCATGTGAAGAGTACAAAGATAATCACTTGGACTGGACGGGAGAGTAGCGGTCTTGCTTCTTGCAGGTCACCGTTCGATCCCTGATTGCCCAAGTGGTTGTGCACCATCCCTTCCCTCTGTTCTTTCCAAAATCCTTATCACTTTGTGCTATATAGTCATACTTGCTTAGTACTTTCTCCTGGTAGTCATCTTATCTAGCATACAAGAAGTGAAGACAAATGACAAAGGGTGATCTGAATTTTTTGGTGATTGTATTAGGTTTTGTTGTTAAATTTTATTTTCTTAGCTGAGCACGCTTGCCTTTACAGAGGAAGAAAAGCAAACCAAAATGGGTGAAGGTGATGAAGAAACAGTGGTCAGGGTTCGTGGCCTACCATGGTCAGCTACTGTGGAGGATGTGGTCAAATTTTTTGGTAAGTATTAAAACCCTTTGGTTTTGCTTTGAATAATTATTATAGTTAAGCAAATACACAGTAGTTTAGTATAAGCTGTTCTGTGTATGAATGAACATTGTTTAGAACTTTGTAATCGAAATACCTTGTACATTGTCGGTAGAGCGACAGTCTCTGTTCATGTTGGTCGGTGTTATATAATCCCCGATCGTTCGAGTGGTTGGGCACCATTCCTTTCCAGTCTCATCCCAAATCCATATCCTGATCCCTTCAAAATGCTGTATAGTTGTAATGGCTTGGTGCTTTTCCCTGCTAATTTCCTTCCTGCATTGTCAAATATTTGTCTCCCATAAATGCCATGTTTCTTTTTTCAAATGTTCTTAATTATTGTATAGCTAATATTCTTGTATGTTTCCTTCATCCAAGGAATTTTATGCAATTGGACTAGACTTGTGACAGGAAAGTATGGTGATTGTAAATAATATACAGATAGTAGGATTTTATGGGACTATTATTCTTGTGAAGGATGAACTTGACAAAAGTATTTTGGAATGCAACCTCTCCTCATAGTAGTATTTGTAGTCAGAAATATTGTAGTAGAATACAGAAATTGTCTGGTAGTTGTGGTTTTCAGAAGCAAATATATTTCTAGGCAAAGTTGTGGTGGTGTTGATCTATCAGGTGTACATGTTTGCTTATTGGTTTGGAACCTATAATTTATGGTGGTGCAAAGAGGTAAACAATTTCACCCAACTCTCACTAACGTATTATATATCAATGAGGAAATCCACCAGGGACTCCGGGGTGGATTTTCTCATTGATATATATATATGAGATTTGTTTGTCTAAAGTTTGGCTGCAAGGTGTAGGACCATTTTTCCCTTCCAAAGTGCTTGTCGGTCATACATAAAAATTTGGCTTCATATATATTGTCAAACATCCTATTTATGACATTAGTCAAAAACTACTAGGAGCTGAAAATTCATGTCAATCATTAAAATTAAAGGTTCTAAAATGGTGAGCAGTCCCTGCAAACACAACATAATGGTCCCTATTGTTACCTTATTACAACTTGTTACATAGTATGTCTTGTTATAAAGTTTGTTAGAAAGTGCTACAACTTGCTAGAGTTGTTACAAGTTGGAGTGATGACCTAACCCCACACCGGTCGGCCTAGCGGACAGCACGCTGGACTTGTGGTCCTGGGTTCGATCCTGGGTGCCGGCAAGAAACAATGGGCAGTTTCTCTTTCACCCTATGCCCCTGTTACCTAGCAGTAAAATAGGTACCTGGGTGTTAGTCAGCTGTCACGGGCTGCTTCCTGGGGGTGGAGGCCTGGTTGAGGACCGGGCTGCAGGGACACTAAAGCCCCGAAATCATCTTAGGATAACCTCAAGATAACACCATAAGATAAAGGCAACAATATTTCGGTCTGTCCTGGACCATTATCATTATCACAATCAACTTAATACTGGCCCAGGATGGACCAAAACGTCATTGTATCTTGATCTTATGGTGGGTGGTTTGGTCATCATATGTCAGTCATGATATTGACTCGTCATCTTGTTAGGTTTCAAGTTTGAACATTGCAGCAACATAGAAGTTACGTGTGTTTGGCAGGGTGCCATCGTTCATTAGTTATGCAAAATCTTAAATGCTTGACATTTGTATTCAAAAAGTGGCATGGAAAAAAAAATTAGGGTTTTGTAACCAAACATTTGGGTGGGACCAAAACTGCATTGCACTCTTGGCCAGCACTTACAGTACAGTTTTCCTTCTGTCCATTCATTGGTCATTTGCTCTTAACAGATTAGTAAGCCCCAGATGATCAGTTTAAATTAGTATTTTAGATGCATAATATAATTTTATATATATATATATTTATGGCAGTTTGGCTTTTAAGATCCAGTGTAAGCGGGTGAAAAAATGTATTTAAAATTGTTCTGAAATCCTCTTAGTCTTTGCATTAACTCTTTTATTTTATGTAATTAAAATAACATTTTCTATTCTTCAGATGGTGTAAATATAAAAAATGGTCGTGAGGGTGTTCACCTCACGCTTTCCAGAGAAGGTCGGCCCAGTGGTGAAGCATATGTTGAAGTTTCCACAGAGGAAGATGTGACCTTAGCGGAGAAGAAACACAACCAACACATGGGCAGAAGATACATTGAGGGTGAGACGGGTTTTACCTTTTCGGTTTAAACTACATTTGATAATACAATTTTCTTTTTAATTTCTGCATATAGAAATCAAGCAATGGCTGTAGTGTAGGTATATGGTATGATTTGAGAGTTCCTTTATATTTAAATTAACCCCTGGGCAGTGCCACTGATTATACCATGCAACATTTGGTGAAAATAAAATATAAAAATTATAAACATTTTTCTTCTGATATTGTTAAAATGCATTTTCTGATCATGGAAAAATAACAGTGTGACTTGGGCTGTGGTGACTCCTGAAATTTTCGTTATGACGCCACAATTTGTGTACGCTCGTGGAGCAAATGCCCCAGGGTGGTCGCCTATAATTGTGTAAAACCCTGGTTTGTGTGTGTGTGAGACTGCAGGATCCATGTGAGGGGAGATGAACTCCTGGTTGCAATTCTTTTACCATGTCATGGCACAGTCGGTTAAGGCGCGCCTGGGATCCTCTCGGATGTAGGTTCGAACCCTCATCACGGCCCTTGTGGATTTGTTCGTTTGATGCATCACGCTATTGTGATTTCTTTGTGTAAATAGTTGTTTCGTAAAGTTTTGCCGTCGGCAGCAGTTGCATTTCAACTGCTGTCAGATTGGGGAAATGAGTAGGTAGCTGTGATGTGCACCACATAATTGAGGAATGCATTTTTATGCTTGTACAATTTTAATATATACAGTTTTTCAATGTATTTAGGATGAACTATATAAAAAGGTGTGAATCCAAAATGATTTTTTTTTATTTTTTCAGTATTTAAAGCGAAAAAATCTGAAATGGAATGGGTTGTTAAGAGGGCTGGGTTTGGAGCATCTGGTGGTGAAGATGATGGCTGTGTTCGCCTCCGTGGTTTGCCATTTGGATGCTCAAAAGAAGAGATTGCACAGTTCTTTTCTGGTAAGTATTCTGGGCATTTTTTTTCTTGGAACAAGTTAATGCTTATTATGAGATTTTGAAGAAATATGAGTTATAAACATTTTGTTTCATACTTGAGCCATTGAGAATGTGAAAATAAAATTAAGGCCTGAAAGAAGTTGCAAATTAGAAAAGGCTTAACTGGATTTAGGGTTGGGTGTCAAGACAAAGGGTATGGAAAGTAAACTTTACAGTAGTGTTAGATTTTGTGGTAACTAAAAACTTGCATATACAGTATTAAACATTGCTGAAAATTATTAAATTTTATCACATCTCTATAGGCTCTTAACACCAAGTGTTCACTTAAAAAGATTAGTCTTGAAACTAGTTACAGAAAATAAAAAAATCCCTTATCAGTGTTAAGAATTATGAGTATTGACCATTGTTAAATTGCTTTTAGAATTGTTGAAATATGTGCTGTACACTGAAAATCAGGGATATAAGCATTCACATTTTATTTGTAAGGGATAATTTCTTCAATGATCAGGAATAATGGATTTTTGGGGGAATAGACGATAGCATTTGGGGCGGGGGTGTATATCTAGAAGGCATATTCTGTAGTTTACTAGAAAAATAAATCTTAATCTTAAACATTACTGTTTTTCATTCTGGTTTTCAAGTGAATATTATGAAAGCCAATAATAATATAGTTGTCATTTTTTTCTTAACATTATTCTCTTTCAATGTCGCTGGGTAGGGTTGGAGATAGTTCCGAACGGGATAGCTCTGCCTACCGACTACCAGGGGCGGCATACGGGGGAGGCATACGTTCAGTTTATAAACAAAGAGGTCGCTGAAAAGTCCCTTGAGAAGCATAAGGAAAAAATAGCGCACAGGTGGGAAGGCAACACTACAAAGGAATGGTGTTGCACTCAGGTTATCAGTACATACAGGATGTGGGGAGGTTTGTGGTCAAGTTTCATTGTCAGTACAGTACTTTTCCTGATATCAAGAATTTTGACACTGGCAGACATGGCAAGTGAAGATAATGTTTAGTGATAGTTAAATGAAATTTGAAACAAATCTGCCCTATAGCACCTGAAAGGGGCGTAGCTGGCTACTGGTGGAGAGGCAGGGAGGGAGGATTGGGAGGGTGTTACTTCCCAGGATGGTTTCCTTGCATTTACTGGCTCGGGTTTAGGGCCTTATCTCATTGGACATAACAGGTTTGCATGAATTATTAAACTTAGACAATCATTAAAGGCAAGGAATATCCAATGTTCCCTTGGAGAATGGTACCCATTTTGTTCAGTATTAAGACTATGAAGTAAATTGATTTATGATTTTTACATTTAAATTACTATGTGAAACAAAGGGTAGCATTCTCTATCCCATAAACCAAACCCCAGTTTACTTAAGATGCTGAATAAGGGAGGACCGTTGAGGGTAGGAAATGGTTGTTTCACATCCCAAGCAGTACTCCCGAAAACAGCCATTAGTGGGTAAGGGTCTGTCGTATTTTAGTTTAATTACTAATGGGACTTCCAGTATACAGTACTTTCACATTTCCGTTTTGTCAGTGCATGAAGGTAAGGAATCCTTAACAGTACCTGTGTAATGTTCCATGAATATGGATTTTTTCTAACTTTTTAGTAGAAGTTTGCTGAAGGAAGTCCCAAGATACTCTTGAGCTTGACTGTATGTTAGTTATAAGAGAAGTCAAGAAGGGCACTTCGAAGATGGCAGCAGACATGCAGTGAACCCCTGGTGGGTGGGAGGGCATGTGGTGAGTCAGGTAGGCAGAGGAGGCTGGCTGGTGGGCAGTCGGGCGGTGGGCCTGGGCTGAAGCTGGTGGGCCGGGCTGGGCCTGTCTGTTGGGCTGACCGGGAAGGAGCGGGAGGAGACACTGGGCCGGGACACGGGCACGGGCTGGTGGGGCCGGGCCTGGGACTCGGACTATCCACACTGTCGGTAACAGTTACAATTTTTTTAAGATTATGCAGTTCATTTGTAAATAATTTTGACTTAATTGAGATTATAATATTTCCTGATAAATAGACATTTGGTGTACAAAATATTAATTCCCTTAAAATCACAGCAGTGCTGATGGAATATGGTGTGTTGTCAATAGAACAAAGACAATGTTCTTGAAATCAAGAGTTGAATGTGAATTTAAACAAATTTTCCAGAAATTTATTCCTATAATCAGAGGTACTTTCTGCCTAGGCCAATGGTTGGTTGTCATTGCAGATGGCCACCACCCCTCCCCTTCCTAGTTACACACTGGAGCAAAAGTCTACTGATATTTAATTTCCTTAATACAGTACTTTTCTTGAATACCATAATTATCCACTGAAAGTTTTATATTTAGCGTTAAAATTTTAAATGCCTTTGTTTTATGTATCAGACAAAACACCTTAGTTGATATACAAAAATCCTTGAAGTTCATAATCAGAGTTTACTTAAAATTAGTTATTGCTTTAGTTTGGCATAATCCCCCATTTTAAGATTTTCATGGTGAATTAATTTCTTTATTATCCAACAGATACATAGAGATCTTCCGAAGCAATCTAGGAGAAGTACGTGCTGCCATGAGTCCCAAGATGCGAGGTCCAGGTGGTCCAATGGGAGGCTACAATAACAGACCCACTCCGTATGATTCACGCGATAGATTTGGAGGCATGAATCGTTACAGTTTGGGAGGCCGCGGTCGAACTCGTAAGTTTAAAACTTGCTTACCAGTTTGTAATGGTTGTAATTTTGCATATAATTTTTACAGTATTTGCAAATTTAGATGTGAAGTTTCTGTTGTAAGGATTACATTCATTGGAATGTACTTTGCAGATTTTGCCTCTGAAGGTGGCTACAATGACTATGATGATGGTCCTGGCTGGGGAGGTTCTGGCGGTTACAATGATGGACCTAGCAGCTGGCTGAGTAACCGTGGTGGCCGTGGTGGTGGTCCGGGTGGCTTGAAGGTAATGTGAAAGGACTGCTTTTTTTTTTTTATTATTGAATTAGCATTGACTATACTGTACAATATCTTTTAACTAATATGTTGTATTAAGGTTTTGGGACAAAATTAAACTTTGTGACACTTTCAGGGTAATTTTGGTGGTGGTCGAGGAGGAAGTTGGAACAATGGAACAGGACATTGTGTTCACATGCGAGGTCTTCCTTTCCGTGCTACAGAAATGGACATAGCTGATGTAAGTTGAAAGGCAGCTCCGCTTCTTACTTGTTATTGTTTGTGATATTTAATTTTCTTTTGTGATCCCTATTTAGCTGATCAAATGGTGGGTTGATGCCTTTGGGCCTAGAAAATGTAGATAACTATCTTTTGGCACCAGTTATTGAAACTGGTGGTTTGGCTTCTCCATGTGCTCCTGATAGTAAAAGTTTTGGCCTTCCCAGGTAGCTTGTGGGTTGCTCAGCGATACTTAAAAAATTAACAATCATTTTATATTTCCCAAAGTCATTTGTTGGGTAAATAAAAGAAAATTGGTGTCCAAGGTTGACAAATAAATTCTTACAGATGCAAAAACAAGAGTACTGTATTTACAATAGACTGTGACAGCAATGTATATACAGTACATTGTTTATGAATAACAATCTGAAATATTCGTTTTTCTGGTACTGTACTAATCTAGTTGCAAAGCACGGCAATGCCCATAGCGCCTTAAGGTGCTCAGTGGGTGGTGCAATAAGATTTTGAATTTTGCAAAAATTCAAATTTTTGTAGTTTTCATTCCTAGTGATTTGAAATGAAAGCTGTTGAATTTGGCAATGTTGACATTGTTGTAATTTTTTAAATTTTAGGTACTGTAGTTACTAATTCTTTAACTGCTTGGTACAAAACATCTTGAAGCCAACAACGGGTGGAGAGGATCCACCAGCTGCTATTTCTGGTCTTTAAAGTAACATTCAAGAATAAAAGGAGATCTGTAGGAATGTTCAGACTTGAGTGTGCCTGGTGCTCTCTAGCCTTTTAACAGTTCAAGTTGTATGTAACGTTGTCTGGTGTGTTGGTGGCTACCATGCTGTTTCGATGCACCATACCATGTAAACATCATAATTGAATTGCTAATATGCACACTATACTTTGAGTATAGTGATAGTTTACACAATTTATTAGGTAAATATATCACATTACTTTGAGGTTACCTTGAGATGGTTACGGGGTTTAGTGTCCTCACAGGCCCGGTCCTCGACCAGGCCTCCTTGCTGCTGGATTGGTCAACCAGGCTGTTGGACATGACTGCTCGTAGCTTGACATATGACACTACACACTATTGAATAATAATCCGACAAAAAAATCGGAAATTAAAATAATTACGTAAAAATATCTTCGTGGCTACTCCCGCCTGACAGCTAGAGAGGAGACGCTCAGAACGTGTACTCTCAGCACCTGAATCTTGCCGGACCTCTTCGCCCTGTTGCAGCCAAAATGTCATAGTATTTTTTATTATTTTTCCCATGATCAGGGAATAGTGATTATTTTAACAATCTGGGAAGAATTTCTTTTCTTGCAAGCAGCGGTGTTGTCGACTTATTAGCAGCACCGCCCAGGGGCTAGTATGCGTACATTTTTTCAAGTTGCTCTGTTAAGTGAATTTTAAAATGCACTGGAACAACCTTGGAAAATATATATATACTAGTGATGAACATATATTCCTAGAGGTAAAAGAGCACTACAGGGTACATGTACCCCAGTTTGAGACCCCTTGCTCTGGGAGTTGGCAACTGCATCTTTGTTTGAATACATATTTAATTTGACCAAGGAACGTGTTTCATTGCAAGAGGGGCATCACTCCATAGTACTGCCACCACAGCACCACCACCCCCAACCACTGCATTGCCACTACATACTTGTATCACCCATTCTTCTCCTATTTCCTTCATAGCTGACAGGTAGAACCTCAGATTTCCACTATCCCACATCCACCTGCCTCCTTTCCATCTTCTATATAAACTGCCAGAGGTGAGAATGCATGCATGTCAGTTGCATTCCTAAGAATGTTAGTTATTTGGCTGGCAAGAAGATGCAGGGAACAACTTCCTTGATAGCTGCATAACAAAAAAGTATTGGTATACCAACAAACTAATTTGCACTTCCTTTTTCCACCAGTTCTTCAGACCTCTAAACCCTGTCAACATTAATATCATCATGGACAGTTCCAATCGTCCCTCTGGTGAAGCGGATATTGAATTTGCTACACACGATGATGCTGTAAAAGCCATGTCCAAGGTATGTTATTTTGAGAGGTCTTTATAAAATTAAAATATTTTGCATATGCTAGTAATGTTTAATAATTGATAATAATTACTAATGTCAATCTAATGTTTCTAATATAGGAATGTTTACTTTGCAGGATAAAGCAAACATGCAGCATCGTTACATTGAGCTTTTCCTGAACTCCACCCCTGGTGGAAATATGGGTGGACCTGGAGGACCCATGGGAGGCCCAGTTGGTCCCATGGGTGGACCAGGCTCTGGTAACTTTGGAGGTGGTGGCGGCGGCGGAAGTTTCAGCGGAGGCAGCATGGGCGGCGGGTTTGGTGGGGGTTATGGGGGGGGCAGCCGATTGGGGGGAGGTAGGTACGTCGCATTCGCACTATTTACCGTAAGTAAGTGAACATGGGCATCTTAACTAATGCACCAATGGATTTGAAAGGGAACTAGGAATTTTTTTCATTGATTATATTTAGTAGGGTAGCTACAATTCATTACAGTTTCTATTAGCAATTTGATGAAATTTTAAGTTATATAAGAAAATCAACATATGAGCCATTAAATTTTCAATCAATTTGAATTTTCAGATTGGTATTTGAATTATTAATTTCATAATTAAATTGAGATGTGCAGTTCTACTTTGTAAATAATCAATTTTGTCTTGAGACAACTAAAAGTTGTAAAAAAAAAAAAAAAAGCATTTAGACTAGGAACTTTAATAATTTGCACTGGTACTACTTGTTTGACAAGATATGTTGGCAAAGTAATCCAGTGCATTGCAAGTTGCTTTTATTTTATTTGCAACAGTTCTCTTGCAGTTTAAGGTTGCATTTTTTTTCAAGATTATCAGTGCCCAGGAAAGGATATTTTTATCTGTAGACAAAGGCTTGTTGGTTGTGTTACATAGTTTGGTACTAAGACAAGAGATGGTAATCATTTTGGTCAGACATTTATTGGACGTATATTGTCTTACAATATTTTTTCTTGGGACTTAAGAAATTTTTATTACTTTAATATTCATGAGTTGATGGTATGATTTCCTAGCTATAAGAGCATGTAATGTGAAAGCTTCTGCATTAATGCTTAATCTGTTTAACCTTTATCTTGAATATATGAAATATTGCATCCCTAATGTGGATGGGAGGTATATGGGTTTAGGAGTTTTGATGGCAACCTTATGCTAGTGGCGTGGGGTATTTGCTCAAAACAACCAAAAAAGAAAAATAGCTTATGTAATACTTATTTGATGTTCTGCTATCTTGTGATTCTACATTACTTTCTCATAAAATCTGATGGTCATTTTTTGTGTTGTGTATGACACTACAAAATTCTTTTTCTGGCTGATAAAAACGTGCATAAATGGTTATTTGGCAAATCACGTAACAAAATATAATTGGTCAACTTTCAATCTTACTGCAATCAGTTTTTCTGCCCTCTGCAAAACTGGTTAGGATATTGCCAATTTTGAAATAAGGATGAATTTTTAAACACCCCAGGTTACTAACAAAGGGTTAATCCAAAGCTCATTAATCAACACTGGTAATTAAAAGTTAGTGATAATAGTGAACGGTAGAAAGGGTAAAATTTGGCAAGTGTCGAGTAATATTCTATTGCAAGGCAGTGATGTGAATGGATAACTGCCACAGGCAACAAGAAATAGTGGTAAATAGGAGCATCAGAATTTTTTTTTATTAGTATATTACTAGATTGCTATTTAGAGAAGCAGGAAAAAATACTGATGCAGATGTTCAATGCTAGGGTATAGATTATTTTTGAAGATGCTAAACTAAAAAGATAAGGGTATGAGACAAGTGGTACAAGAATGAAATTCTTGTACCACTTGTGAATGAAATTCTTGTACCACTAAAATACCATGTGCTTAATGGTACTTTTTGTACCATGTAAAGTAACATGACTAACAATTGAAAGTAAAGGCAACTTTTGTGAATGTTTGTTTAGGTTTTTGGTGATCATGAATGGGATGCTCTTAATATTCTTCACAGGAGCTAAGAATGACAGAATTTAAGGTACCTGGATCCTATAAAACAAATGCAGCACGAGATATGAGCTTTTATGGAATAGGTAAATTTTACCAAGAGGGTCATGTCAAGGAAAAAAAACTTGTTGTTTGATTCAATATTATGCTAATTTTTTATCACCATATGTACTCCTGGGCATTCATTTTCAGAAAAGTGAATAGGCAGCTCTGAAATTGTCTGGTATGATATATTTCTTTAGGCCTTGCAGTTAAAACTGTAGTCTAGCTTTGGCAAACATTTTGTAGAATGTCCTTATTTTCAAGATACTGTATTTGGAATTCTTCCCTTTTTAATGTCACTCTGTATTTCTTGGTGAATCTGATACCTTTGACATTTTTAGTTGTGCTCACTCATGTTGGGATAGTGCCAGTGCTAATTAGTATTCCAGGCTTGGCATCTTACGGTAATTTTTTGTTCTTATATTTGACAGATCTTTCATTTAGTGCTGTTACTAAGCTTCTGTGCTATAGATAGATTTGGAACAGTAATTCCCTCAAATGTGCGTGAGATGAAGAGGAGGCTCGCATGCCTTCCTGGGGATGTAGGGTAACCATTATGATCATCAGACCACCCACCAGAGAGGTTGCCCTAGGGTGGTTGTGTGTCATGGGGCTGAGACAAGGGAAGTGTTTTAATCTCTGTGGGAGAATGAGGCAGTATCTGTGCCTGTGTTTATCACACACAGGCTCGTGGGGTGTACGAACAGTGATAGAAGAGCTCTGCATCCCTGGCTGCAATGAGCACTTAATTTCGTCTTTGGTCTACTTGTTTGGTTCTTTCCCTCCCTCCTCTTAGCAGGGTAGAGCCTCAAGTCTCTTGTGGTGACTACCTTGTTACCTGGAGTGGCTTCATTTTTAATTGTCACAATGCATCTTTTACCATCCTCCTTAATGGAGCACTTAACATACTCACTTGAACACTGCTGTTCACCACAATCTGACCCAGTTACATGGCCTAAGTATATTGATGTCACGATGAACATACCTGCCCTGATTTACACAGCACCTTGTTGACCGAATACCTGTGTTACCTTTAACTGAGGCAAGACACCAGGTCCACCAGCACCCCCCTTTCACACATTTTGAGACAAGGTCCAGTTTTACAGACTGGCATTTATCACTCTTGCTTCCTGGTCTTCTACTCAAGTACAATCCATATATTTGTTACTTCTGCATGTCACTTGTCTTTCTCCACTGTGGCCTTTGACTTTTGCCCCCCATCTTGTCAGACTGCTCTGTCCTTTGGCACTGATAAATGTCTATCCAGCCACTGTCCATCCTCCTCCCAGCTGTGTTTATATCGTCTGCTTTCGTTCTACTTTCCCACTTGAGACTGGGAGGCAGTTGCACAGCACATTATGTCTGTGTGTCTGAAACATATACCAGGTTCACCGGACCCCTGTCAGTTTCCCTATTCTCCTTACTGCCCCTCTAGACTTTACCGTCTTTGCTGAATATACCAACCTATTTCTGCTCTTCAATGTAATAAAAATGGTTTTATGCAAATTTAATTAACTACAACATTTGATATCTCATTTTGTTGTGTATCTCCAGGAACCGATGCTTGACACTAGTCCTGGTCACTTCTGCATTTTTTCTTCCCTCTCCAAGTTTTACTGGAACTACTGCTCTTGATCCGAAATGATACTTCCTTGGCCCCTCTTCCTATCGCAGTCTCTTCCTGATCATATTAACCTCTTAAAACTGGAGCCTGTGCTCTGGGTGATTTAAACTGCTTGCCCTTTGGGGTGATGTCCTTTCTTCTCCAAATGTAGCCTTGCTCTTTATCATTTCAACTGTATTGCCTGACTTTAAAATCGTTCACCTTATAGAATGCCCAGATTTTTTAGGATGGTCGTAAATCTTAATTCTCTAATTTCTTGTTTAACGTCCATTTCTTCTACCGGCTATTGGTGCGAAATATCACTAGTTTAAATTCCTTGATAATATCCTAGGTTAATCAGATTCTTTTGAGATCACTTGTCTTATGTTTTTCTATTCACGTGTTTGGCATCCTGATACTTGCAAGGGCTGGTTATTTCCTGAAGTGTTACACGTGTGATGTATGTACATTGACCAATCGCTTCTTTCTAGTCCCCTGTCGATGCTTTTTTTTATCTTCTCTTAATTTCTGCCATTAATTTGTTTTTAAAAAGTTAAAGGAAATTATAGATTTTATCAGATTTGCCACTAAGTTATTCAGGTAAGATCATTGAGATTTATTAAGTAAAGGTTGAGAATATATTTTACGTGTTTTACTAGAGAATATATTTTTCTTTCCAGGTGGTAGTGGATATGGCAGTGGTGGAATGGGTGGCGGTGGAGGCGGCGGCGGCGGCTACAGTTCCCTAGACGATGGCTTGGGTAGTGGAGGAATTGGTAGTTTGGGCGGAGGCGGTGGTATGGGAGGGGGCAGTGGAATGGGCGGTGGTGGTATGGGAGGGGGCGGTGGTATGGGAGGGGGTAGTGGAATGGGCGGCGGTGGTATGGGTGGTGGTGGCGGCGGTGGAATGGGTGGTGGCGGCGGCGGTGGAATGGGCGGTGGGGGAATGGGCGGTGGTGGAATGGGTGGAGGGGGACTGGGTGGTGGCGGTGGAGGAATGGGCAGCGGTTTGGGAAGTGGAATTGGAAGTTTGGGAAGTAGCCTCAGCGGAGGGCTGGGTAGCAGCCTCTCTGGAAGCTTGAGTAGGGGAATGGGCAGTGGTTTGGGAAGTGGAAGTGGTGGAATGGGCGGCAGTGGCGGAATGGGCGGCGGCGGCAGTGGCGGAATGGGAGGTGGCGGCAGTGGAGGAATGGGCGGCGGTGGAAGTGGAGGCGGCGGCTTCGGTAGCGGCTTCAACAACGGCTTCAACTCAAACAACGGTTTTGGCCCTGGCGACCAGATGTCTGGCAGCAACTACAACAGCTTCTGTTAGATACTTGAATCTCCTGAATGATAAAAAACATTTCTTACTCTTAAAGTTCTTATTGAACTTTTGACTAAAATGAGTTTATTCATTGAACTTTATTGTGAATAAAGATTCAAGAGAAAATGTTTTCTTAGTTTTGTTTATGCAATATTGTGTAACTTTAATTACCTGATGTTAAAGCTGTGTGACTAAGATTTAAGGGAGGGGAAAGTGTAAAGTACGGATGTATTTTTGAGAGGACGCAGTGTATTATTGATGGTTAAAGTGTCGTGTAGCATACGTTACCTAGTGTATGGTGTGCCAGTGTTGGTAGTAGAAGAACGTGTTAACTGGTACCTGTCTTGCTGTGAGCTACAAGTTTTATTTTCATGACATTATCTGGTGTGACATTCCATTTGAAAAGAAGTTGGATGCATAAACCTTACATTGTGACAGGTCGGACGATTTACAAATGTAATTTTAGACTTTATTCTTAAGATACCAAATAAAATAACGAAGTTTCATGATGTGTTTACTTAAATATCCTCTTTTTAAACCCTAAAAATTTTTTTTAATGCTGAATTTGATAAAATTGCTGTATGCTTTTGAGAACTTATAAGCTGCACCTTTTTAATTAATATGATGGAAAATGAATTTAGGACAGTACGGTGAAATAAACCGCTTTAAAAACTTAAAACAGTTTTAAGTGAAATTTGTAGAGCCAAATAACCATAGTAATTGGTTAGCAAGAATTGCGTAATATCGCACGAGAGCGCCTGCGGAGGCGCGCGCACCCGTAGTGACGAAATCGCCGCTGGGCGTTATCGCTCCGCCGCCCCACAAGCCTCGGCGCCGGCAGCCATATTGAATCCTGGACGATGGCGCTCTGAATTAATCCCTGAATTCTGTTCTCATCGTTACTCTTTGCTGGGATTTACCCGCAGGGAATTGCTAACAGATATTTTGGAATTATTTCAAGAAAAAGAAGTTGATCATAGAAACTGGGATTTATCACCATGAGCTTCCTTTTGTGAGTACCTAGGGTTTGTTATGGTCGATCAGCTGATTCTGGGAATGTTGGGTGGAAGGAAGTTTCCTATATTTAGGTAAACATTATATCTTAATATGGAAGGAATGTGCAAGATAAGTGTTTTATATAGTGAAATTAATATCTTGCGAAGTATCTTGAGGAAATAATGTAATAAGGTAATGGGAAACCTAAGTTTTATTATGGGATGAATAACTAATGATGAAATTTTCACGTTTTCAAGAAGTTTGTTCAAATCGCAGACACAGAAGATGAGGTGTATAGTGGCCTTTGTTCACTGGTATTATGGTGTTGAACCTTAATGTTGTTGGGGTTGAGGAGCCCAAGTGATCACTGCTTCAGCCAAGATTGGTAATGTACCCGCAAGGTGAACCTAATCTTGGAGCAAATGTTGCTCTCTTGGCTTGCCAAGTTACCGCGAGTTAGGATCATAACAGAGTCATGTAGAACAATATCTGCTACAGGCCTCAGACAAGTTCCCAGACAATAATACAATATACAGTATAATACTGCCTGAATAATACAATATATACTGCCCAAAACGCTGTGCTTACTAGTGACTTCACAAGATTGCAATTACTATCCTAGGTATCCCCAATCCCAATGTACCTTCTTGTATATATATAAATAAATAAATAAATAATACAGACAATAATAGGCTGTATACACTAAGCCAGCCAAACTTGGCCAGTGACAGAGTAACGTTAAGTGTGTGTGTAGCGAGTGTGGGTGTGCACAACACTAGTAAATCATGCATTTTAGATGTAGGATTTATTAGCTGAACAGTGTTTAAAATTATCATTGGTTGAATAACTACATCCCATCAAATTGGGAAGAAATTACAGATTTGAGTAAAATTAGTACAATTTAAGGTAAAGAAAAAACTCCATAAAATAACCTGTGCAAACAAGACATTAAATGAAAATAAGATACAGTATATTAATGAAAATAGAAAGCATTTTCAAAAGTAATTGTGGATATGTTAGTTATAGGAACATGAGGTGATACGCTATTTAAATACACCATAATTTTTTTGCACCTAGTTTTATGAACAGCAAAGTGATATTTTGAATAATCCAGTATCAAGATACCATAGTACCTTTAGGGTATGGTCAAATCATGTATAGGTATTGTGTACATACGTTAACTTTCATTTGTTAATTACATACAGTACAGTATTTTATCATTTTTAGAACATGTACATAATTTGGCTTATAGGGTCTCGTAGTACAGTTGGCTTCATTCTCCACTCACAATCGGGGTTCCTGGGTTTGATTTCTGGGCGGGACAGAAATGGTTGCGCACATTTCCTTTTACCTAATGCCTCTCTTCACCTAGCAGTAAATAAGTACAGTACCTGGGTACATTTACAGAACAGTAAATTATTATTGTGGGGTTGAATCCTGAGGAAGGTCAGGAATTTGACCTTGGTGGAACTTCATTATAAGTCTAAAGTCCACAACAAAACAATATAAGGTAAACTGAGCTAGGTAAAATAGGTAGATTTTAACATGCATTTGAAGTTCTTATATTTTAAGTGACCTGTATCCAACATATTCATAGTTCTTCAGTTAGGTAAGGATACTATTACAATACTATTAAAATGATGCTTCAGCGGCTTCTGAGGAAGTTTTGCACCTTCTGCAATACAGTCCACACTTCAAGGTGTGTGTAGCAACATTATTTTTGTTATCTTTGCATGAAAATCCAACTCATTCACAAATATCCAGTCAAGTGGTTTAAAGCATCTCAATCAAGTGTCAGCGATGAAACTGACCGATGTGTGTACGTCCTGAAAAAAACTGAAGAAAAGAATGTTGTTTGGGTAGGTCACATAAATTACCCAAATCCAAGTAGAATTTCTGTACTGTGCTGCACCTAAAGCCCTAAACAAAAGCTATTTGGGTATAGATCGCAGAGAGCTGTGTTACTGGTGGCATTATCACGGGAGATGGTAGACTTGGCAGGAAATTAGCCTGCAGTCCCTAATATAATATTATCGACATATTAGCAAATCATATTTCAGTGTAGTTTTAGTTGAAGTAATACTATGTGGATTTGGATAATTTGTAGAACAGTATGTTTTTTGTCTTGAAACTATACAAACCACAGTACAGTACTGTACTGTAATTTAACCTTTCATAAACTGCATAGGGGAAGAGTTTCAAAACAGGATTAACATTTGTTTCCTAGCAAAAGTAATTTTAAACAGATGCCTTAGCTGAAATTTAACCATTTTTAACATATAACTATCCACAGGCTATTAATTTGTTTACTAACCATATTTATCTTGATTTTAGAGTTGTATTCATCACTTAACAGTTGTCTAAAACAGTCACCATGCATAGATGTTCCCTAGTTTGAGAAGCTATTGGGTACTACATACTGAGGGATCCACCTGTATTTTTAGTCAGATTTAGGCTCCACCTATTCTGTCACTAGCCAGTCATGCAGCGCACAATAATTAATTACCCATATGTTAACCAAACCACAAACTAGAAAGTGAAGGGACGACGACGTTTCGGTCTGTCCTGGACCATTCTCAAGTCGATTGTGAATGGTCCAGGACGGACCGAAACGTCATCGTCCCTTCACTTTCTAGTGTGTGGTTTGGTTAACATATTTCTGCCACGTTATTGTGACTCCTTGTCTGCAATTAATAACCCATTTTACCAATTGCCTTAAGCTACTCATGTCTTTGTATATTGGGGTGGGACCTTTGGCAAGCCGCCAGCTTCCTGTCCTTGTCGTCATGTTAGTGGCCCTCAGTTAAATTCAGTTAAATATTTTGTGAAGGTAAATTTTTCATTGGCTGAAATACCTTAGCCAATTGTGACAAATTGTGTGGGATAATATGGTATATGCTGGGCCTGGTTATTGGTTAATTTTTTTATGAAATGCATTTGTGAATGTGGGTAATACAGGAGCCAGGCATGGATATGAATAATCATTCTAGCAGGTAAAATTAATTATCTTTTAATTTCATGTATTTTGTAATATAAGTGTTTGGTCTCACAAATTGCTCAAATCCTTCCAAATCCAAGTAAAATTATGTAAATAAAAAAATTAAAGCTGTGTGAACCTATAAAACATTTACCTAACATATATTACTGTATTTACCGGTTGCCGAAGGTTTACCTTCGCCAACCACCTTGAGATGGTTGATGATGATAGGATGGCGCTAGCCTCACCCACGAAGAGTATCGGTTGGTGTGTTCTTTCATGATCATATCTGGTTGACTAGGCCATAACCACCATACATATAAGGCTTAACCATTTAAGTTACTAATCTGTGTAATATTAATAAGGAAAGTGAGACATTTTTACATTGCACTAACATTATTAATATAATATGTATGATATTATCAAAGTAAGTTTAATTTGAACTTTATTTAGCCATTTTGCTGCAATAAGTGCAATATTTGGTCACCTATCAAAATTTGGTTTATGAGTGTGAAAAGACACTGGAGTCCAGGTAAGGTAAGGTATCAGGCAAAAATACTAAGCCAGTATGACTGTATAGCTCTTGGAAGGGGTCCGTCTAATTACCACAAGCTACACAAGCTTCTGAAAGCTTCAAAAAGCTTCCTGGCAATACGTTAGTAATGAATAAATATGATATGTTAGGTTAGGCTGACCTAACCTAACCTAACCTAACTTAACCAAACCAAACCTAACTAAACCTAACCTAACCTAACCTAACCGACGCTTGGATCGTCGACTTTATTTGGCGTCACCAGCTCTTTATTTTCGTCTAATTTCTTAATAAAAATTTTACTTATTCAGATTAAAATTATGTTTTCTCGTGTTGTACATTCAGTACCAACATTATAATGAGTAAATATATCATATTTATTCATTACTAACATAAGCTTTCTGAAGCTTTCTGAAGCTTTCTGAAGCTTGTGGTAATTAGACGGACCGCTTGGAAGGGATGAGGGCAGACTTAAGATCTGACATATGAGGATGGAGTGAAGGAATAGTTTCCAGCCACTTGGATCATTTGGGACCGGTGTTGAGCAGATCTTTTGGAAATCAGAATAGGAGTTTGGAGCTCAAAACTGCTGTTGTAAATGACAGGAAAATGTCATCTCATGCGTTAGATTAGAACCAACACTCACACCTAGCACCTACAATATTTCAAATAATTTGTTTAGAAGTTATGGAATATTCTATGATAGAAAAAAGTAATTTTGTCTTTGCTGTAGTAAAGTAGATTTTGGCAACACAGGCTGCATTTGGCAACAGTGTATTTATATTGACCCTTTTATAATATTTCTTCATTGGTACTCGGGAAATATTGTACTGTACATTGTAAATCTAATACTGTACTTGTATATTCTCTAATATTATCAATCCTTATATGTAATATTTTCCTATTACAGTATTTATGAAACAATAATACCCCCTAACTCTTGAATGGGAGCTGTTCCCCCTGATTCCTGGTTGGGTAGCCTGTTCTCTTAATAATTACCACATCATAAAAAATGCAGCAGTTTTTCATAAACAGAAGTTCCAGAACCTTGGCAACCCAGCTAATATACTGGAGCTAATAATTATGAGGGTCATGAAGCGTAACAATTGCAGTGATTTTAATTTCCCTAAACAACTAATTTTTATGTTAAAGAGTTGATGAAGTAAAAAAATGTAGTTTGTTCAGTAAAAGGGCATGTTGGACTGGGAACAGCCCCCTGACTCCGAGATGCCTCCTGGACTAGGTTATGCCCCTCAGTCCTGACTGGATCTGGCTGTTGAGGGCATAATAGCTTCTACCACCCCCTCTCTTGTCCTGATTTGTGGACCCTGTACTTGAAAACCACAACACAAAACTATCCATACTGGTTTGTTGCCTATCCATCCTGATTTTTTTCTAATGAAAACCCCTTTCATATACCTTAACTGCAAATACAGATTAGCAGTCTTCAGTGCCAGATTAGCAGATCATCAGTGCCATAACAATTATTTAAAAAGTCTTAGGTTTATGGTATGCAGATCTCCATCCACGATGAAAATAAAACACAGCTCTGTTTTATTTTATTTTTTGACACCACCACCAACTCTTGCATGTTGCTCATAGCAACCTGAATAATCTGCTTGTCTGTTAAAAAGTGAAAAATCTAGGGCATGTGCATAGCAATCTAGCCAGTCCTTTATATTAGATGTCTTGCAGAGCAGTTGGCTCATAACACTACTTTATTCCAAAAATGGAATAACCATCCTTTACAACTCTGCCCAAAAGCATGGACAGCATTTCAGAGTTTTAAAAATGTTTTGTAAGCAAGGGTGGTGAGGGGGCTCTGTCGGTCTTGTATTGGTAGGGGATCTTCAAACCCTAATTACTTATTGTATTTTGCTATTTTTTGTCCATATACACTTCTGCCTTACAAGTTCCTTCCAGTCTCTATGAACCCAGATGAGCATAACAGCCTACTCTGTATTAGGGCAAATTACAGTACAGTATACAGTATTATGTTTTTTGCTAACAATGTTTCATGACAAATGAGGACTGATGTGTAGTATCCAATATAATACAGTACTAGAGGATTGGGTAATGCTTAATATATTTCAGTAATAAAGGATTGACTAATGCCCAGTATATTACAGTAATAGATGACTGGGTAATACCCAATATATTACAATAATAGATTGGGTAATAGCCAGTATATTAAAGTAATAGGGAATTGGGCAATGCCTAGTATATTACAGTAGTTGACGATTTGAATGACTAATATATTCCAGCAATAATGGTTTTAAGAAAAGTATCACAGTAAAGCTGATAATCATCAAAGAATATATTTCAATGTAAAAGACCATACATGAGATTTACTGTACAATTGAATACTTCTATTCTTAATTATGTTGTAAGTGCCCCGTTAAGAAATGGAATATAGATCAGGCAAAGAAAACTGGACTAGAACAGTCTCCGTGGTGTAGTGGTAAGACACTCGCCTGGCGTTCCGCGAGCGCTATGTCATGGGTTCGTATCCTGGCCGGGGAGGATTTACTGGGCGCAATTCCTTAACTGTAGCCTCTGTTTAACGCAACAGTAAAATGTGTACTTGGATGAAAAAACGATTCTTCGCGGCGGGGATCGTATTCCAGGGACCTGCCCGAAACGCTACGCGTACTAGTGGCTGTACAAGAATGTAACAACTCTTGTATATATCTCAAAAAAAAAAGAAGTGAAGGTTACAGTGAGCTTCCCATTCTCAAACAATGGTCGTCTAAGCTGTGGCTATTCCCAAAGACATTTGTCTATTTTAACGTATTTTAATGTACAGTATTTTGTGTGTAACAAAAAACTTTTTTTTGAGAGAGAGAGAGAAAATCATATGTGCAGTATACTGTTCTATAATTTTGTGTCTAGATATGCCTAGGATAGGGTTGGTAAAGAGTTTTGGGTCTGTTGGTAAATATTTGTATTTGCAATAGGATTGGGGGGGGGGACTATTGGGGCTGGATAGCATATGTCCATTTTTATGAGAATGGACTGCAGTTACAAATGAGAGATTTGAATTACATCAATGAAAATTGAAGTATGAGGTACAAGGTGGCCAATTGAAACCTTACAAAGCTTCACACCTAAATGATTTATATCAGCTCATCCTCATGAACATTAGGCAGATACTCATTAATCCTACTGCTCTATGTGTTAGTGAATGAAAAACTCCTTACATTTGGACTGGTAGCTGATCATATTCAAACCTTGGACCCCTGTCAGCACCCTGAAGCAATCAGAACTGATATGTGCTATATTTGTTTTGGGTCATCAGTCACAGGCTCCTCGGGAGCCCCAAAGAAGTAACCTCGGAGGCAGCAGTCTCATGCTAGTGCGACTAGCAACCCTTCATGCTAGTCGCATGAAGGGTTGCTTGTTTGGTTTCCTTCTGGGGGGGGGGGGAGTTATTTTGATCTTTTGGGGTGTAGATTGCACATGTTAACCAGACAGTGGTCCATTTTGATATGCCTACCTTTCTGGGTCCTTACCCAGTTGATGGCAATTATGACATACAGTTCTTTAAATGTAATGTGCTCATAGGCCATTGCTTCCTGCGGCTCTCTGAGGGGGCCAGGTTCTGGCTTCCGGGGTTCACCCAGAAAATGGCGTTTTATTACATTCAGCACTGTTTTTTTTAACAGTGCTTTTCTCTCTTCCTGTGTTTGAGTCACATCTCACTAAATGCTTCACCCATGTACAGTAAATACAACTAACCTAACCTATTGTAGGCCTGACTATACACAGAATTGTAGTACAGGTACTGTACATTATACATTAATAATTTACCTGAATTTACATGATGGCCAGAACTTCACAAGTGGCCTTGATGAGGACAGAAAGCTGACAGTTTGTCAAAGGCCCTCCCATTTATCCTATGATTTTGTTGAGCTGGATTTTAAAATTCAAGTGCTTTGGCATTTACGGCTTCGGTGATTAATCAGTTCAATGGGTTTATAGCCCTATAGGTGAAAAAGCATCTGTTTTCTGTCCTACATATTGGCTTGTTGAGCTTGAAACCATTGCTCCTTGTTTGTGTTACATCTAACCTTTTGAAGAAGCTGTCCAGGTCAGTATCCTCCAAATTGCTCAATACTTTAGAAGTTTCAATGAGATCAGGCCTGTCATGTCTGGTTTGCAGTGTTGTTAGCCCTGTGACCCTCAACCGTTCAAGTATGAGAGTCGACATCGTTCTGGAATGATTAACGTATATTTGATTAAATAAAATGTTTGGTTGCACAGTATTGTATTATGTTAAAATTGATAAGTGCATGTATGAGGTCATAGCTAGGACAAACAATTTTAAGGATTGGTGAAGTATCAATATTGACCAAAAGGACCAAAACCCATAATCCTGGCCTAGCTACTGTATATAAAACTATGTGTAGTATATAATAATACTAGAGGGATTGCCCAGCATTGCTTAGGTGATGCCACATTATGAAATCCTATCTTCCTCTGTATCCATCTTCACTACTAACTATCTTCATCACTGTATCCATCTTCACTTCTTACTATCTTCATTAGTGTAATCATATCCCCCACACACTATCTTCACTGAAACCATCATAACTAAACATCCTTGTACCAAGTGTAACCTTAAAAACACACATTCTTCATCACAACCATTTTCACAACCGCATGCACCCGTAGGAGGTACCTTGTCTACAACCATTTTCTCTTTCCTTCATCATCTTCCATATTCTTCATGACACTCCCTACCTATCACCAACTACCCTTCCCCATCTTCCCTACCGTTATAACCATCCCAACCCTTCATCACCATTCCCTTTCTCAACCTTTTTCACCCTTCGCCACCTTCCATACCCTTCAAAACTGTAACTGTCTTCAGTATACACAGCCGTGTTCAATAAATAAACTACATTAAGACAAACTAACATTTAATCACATTGAAAATAATGGTTGATGAATCTTAGGGAAGATAGTCTGATATTTAACAAAATAAATAAGCAGTAGACTTGGATTTTCCACCAATTATGTGGGTGAGGGGTCATTATTGACACCGACCTCCCCACTTTTAATCTCTTAATAGGACCAATAGGACTGACTTCGATCAGCCTATGTCTGGCCGTATTCCAGACCATTCACCCTGCAAAGTTGGGTGAGGCTAGCCACAAGTGCCTGGCCCCTAACCTCGAACAGACAAATATTGCTATTTATAGATAGATTAATTCATATTTGAAGACGTACGTGTCAGTATTTGACAGTCTTGCGTGCAAAATGAGTTGGGCACTGAGGACTTCAATGAGGGTAAAAATATCAATGATAAGACCGAGAGGTATGAAGTGTTACCGAGGGGCTCAGTGCATGCTGAGGGGTATGAAGTGTCTACAGGAGGCTTCAGCATAAATTTTAATGGAAATTATATTAAATTTATAAACATTTTGCAGCCTATTATGTTTGTTACACTTTCCAATGCCGCTCACGGGATAGAAATGCCGAGGTGAATAAATGAACTGAAATAAACTGTAAATAAACTAAAATTGAACAAGCCGACGAACTATACACGTAACGATCGTGTAAAACTTTTGTCTTGACATGCTGTCTCCCTCTTAAATGTCTATCTCATTCATAATACTGTTAAGGCCAGATAATTCTTGATATCTCTTGCTCTCATAGATTGTATGCAAATCCATATAAAAAAGTCAAAAGTAGTACTAACAAAAAAATGGTTACGTATTTGAAAGGTTTGGGAATGTGACCTTGAAATTACAGATTTATAAGATATTGATATTTCCCCCAACCCAATGGGCACAGTATCCGAGAGTGGTGTTGGGTACACATGGACTGAACGTTGATGATGTGGAATTGATGTTGCTCTTGGATAGGGTGTCCGGTGGGAATATTTCTGATGTTCGGTGCGGAATAATATTAAATTAGGAATGAAACACGTTAAAGAATTTTGTTGTTGCTGTGAGTGTTTCTTTAGAGTTACATTGATGACAACAGTATTTCATATAACAAATTACGCTTCATTTATTAAACCAACCCACTATAGAGCGAAAAACTCAAGTTACAAAATAATGAATGAGAAAGTAACGTTCTAAATTTCCATGATTAGTCTAATGAAACCCTTCTGAAATATATTGCTCTCGCCTAAACTTCTGACTTATGAGCACGTAAGGATGAATGTTTATATTGGAGAAATAAGCTAGTTGTAAGGTAAGAGAATAGGTGTTGGAGAAATAAGGTAGTTGTAAGGTAAGAGAATAGGTGTTGGAGAAATAAGGTAGTTGTAAGGTAAGAGAATAGGTGTTGGAGAAATAAGGTAGTTGTAAGGTAAGAGAATAGGTGTTGGAGAAATAAACTAGTTGTAAGGTAAGAGAATATGTGTTGGAGAAATAAGGTAGTTGTAAGGTAAGAGAATAGGTGTTGGAGAAATAAGGTAGTTGTAAGGTAAGAGAATAGGTGTTGGAGAAATAAGGTAGTTGTAAGGTAAGAGAATAGGTGTTGGAGAAATAAACTAGTTGTAAGGTAAGAGAATATGTGTTGGAGAAATAAGGTAGTTGTAAGGTGAGAGAATAGGTGTTGGAGAAATAAGGTAGTTGTAAGGTAAGAGAATAGGTGTTGGAGAAATAAGGTAGTTGTAAGGTAAGAGAATAGGTGTTGGAGAAATAAGGTAGTTGTATGGTAAGAGAATAGGTGTTCAGTAAGCACGTGGCTGCATAGTTGGTTGGACGAGCTTCAACACGTGGTGTACGCGCTGCTTGGCTAGCCCACCGCATGCCTGCAATGTCTCGCCATTTCAAGGGAGTGGCTCTTGTGTATATGGTATTTAGCACATTGTAGTACTGTAATCTTACATATGTATATATTAATTTATATTTGTGTCGTGTTGGATGTGTGTTAATATGACGTTCGCACTTATTGGGCAAGTCGGTAATTTACATATTTTCACACTGAGGAAAACTAACCATTAATATTAGTTCCAAATGATGTTATCTGGGAATCGGTACATTGGTTTATCACATCTTGATATCATGGGTAGGATACGGTTATTATTTAGAAACTGTTCACATATTCATAAAAAGGCCTATATTCGTTGCCTTTTTATATAAATTATTAACTGATTTGCAAGTTGCGAAGGCATTTTTTCGCTTAAATGGATACTCTTTAATGCTTCATGCTATGCAGATAGGTGTAATGTTGGATAAAAGGAGATTACAAAATGAAGCTACTGCGTAAAATCACTTCAAGTATAGTTGATTTCTGCACAAAAAGTCCCAAAAGAGTTTGCATACCTTCGAGTGCTAGATTCCCTGGCCCACCATGTTGAGCCAAGTATGTTAGTTGAAATTTGCTGGTGGTCGAGTGTACAGGTGCTGCTACTCAGGGCTCCTGGCGCAGTGTGGTGAAATGTTCTTTTTGTGGGGAATTACGCACAAACTCAATCGAAGGGGAAGTAAAAGAATCATAGTTACCATAACACCAATAGGTTCTGAAAGGTACGTAACCTAACTTGAAATACCAGAAATTGAAATTGAAATAAGTTTATTGAGGTAAAATACACACAAAGGGATGAGGCAGCTCAAGCTATTCTCACCCCGTTCAGTACATCGTGTTAATACATACATAGACACACATCACAAACAATAAACATATTACCAAACATTCTGAGAGATAAACATCTACATTTCCAGACAAATACCAGAAAGCATTACCGTAGGTTTGGGATGTCATTTCCATTAAACTTTGTTGTTGATTTCGCATTTAAACCCATCCTCCAAAAGTTATAATACCTATAGTTACTATGAATGTAATGTATAACGCATGGACTTTAGTACCACAAAAGGATCCACATTGTACTAGTTAAATTAAGGTCTCGGTAGTACAGTTGGATTCGTTATCGACGCACAATCAGGAATTCCGGGTTCGAATCCCGGGTGGGACAGAAATGGTTGGTCACATTTCCTTTCACCTAATGCCTCTGTTCACCTAGCAGTGAGTATAGGGTACCCAGGAGTTAGTCAGCTTGTTGTGGGGCTGCATCCTAAACGGGGTCAGTAATTCGGCCTTTGGGGGGGGGGGGGAGACGTGTGTGAATACACTCTGGCTTCCTGACCCCCGAGTGAATGAATTAAATTCCAATTAAAGGATATATAAAAAACAAACATGAAATTAGCCTAACCATAAACCTAGCCTGCCTTAGGCCTAATTTTGGATAAGTTGTCGACATATAGATATTGAAATTGAAATAAGTTTGTTGAGGTAAAATACACACAAAGGGATAAGGTAGCTCAAGCTATTCTCACCCCGTTCAGTACATCGTGTTAATATATACATAGACACACATCACAAACAATAAACATTACCAAACATTCTGAGAGATAAACATATACATTTCCTCCTTTACACAAGTCGATATATAGAAGGAAGGAATGAAGTGAGGATGCACATGACCGCTTGGGTGTTGCCACACCCTCTTGTCTTGCTGAGTCCATCCACATTTGATCTGATGGTTCAAGTGGGTGGGCACCGTTCCTGCTCCCCGTCCTCATATCCCAGCTCCTTGTCCTCGTAACCCTTCCAAATGCTATATATACTGGCCTAGCGCATTAAAAAAACATAAAAATACGTGTAGGAAAAGTTAGGTTTGGTTGTTGGCGCCATTCGCGACCCTTTGGAAATTTTATATTACACAACGCGGACTCTTGTGAATAGAGGGGTTGGGGGGGGGGCACAGATACACAGTCAATATCTTGTATATTCCATCTATTAGAGCAATAGGTACTGTATTATCATTTTTAGCGAATATGTCGCATTTATGCTCTATACGTATGCTTAATGAATGGGGATTAAGAAGCTTTGTTATTTTCTATTTACTGTATATGTTTTTGAGTGCGTTATGATTGGCATGTTTAAATTACACGTAATTGTTAGTTGTAATAAAGAGTGGCATTAAACAGTTCGAAGATTGTAGTTTATATAGCGTTTGAGAATCAATGTGGTTTGGCCTATAAACGTTTTGCGCATTTATTATTGAAGGTAAAGATCTCAGAATTTATTTGTGTTCCGTTTCTTTTAAGTCCGCTAATAAACATCGCACAGTTAATTGACTAAACCTTTGCTAACTTCGTTCAAGTTCAAGTATGTTTATTGAGACAAGAAAAAAATACATCTCAAAGAGCTAGAGTAGCTTAGGCTATTTCTACCTCCATGGTAACTTCGTAAAAAATACATCTCAAAGAGCTAGAGTAGCTTAGGCTATTTCTACCTCCATGGTAACTTCGTAAAAAATACATCTCAAAGGGATAGAGTAGCTTAGGCTATTTCTACCTCCATGGTAACTTCGTAAAAAATACATCTCAAAGGGATAGAGTAGCTTAGGCTATTTCTACCTCCATGGTAACTTTGTAAAAAATACATCTCAAAGGGATAGAGTAGCTTAGGCTATTTCTACCTCCATGGTAACTTCGTAAAAAATACATCTCAAAGGGATAGAGTAGCTTAGGCTATTTCTACCCACATAGTAACTTCTTAGTTCATAGACCACAGATGCATGAAGGCAGTGATGAGAGGGCGTGGGGTGGGGTGGCGCATAGGGTATATAATGAACAAGAATGTTTGCTATGTATTCACACAAATACCCTTGTCACTCTGCCAGATGTTGACCGCTGGTGTCACAATGTTCGCCTGGTTGAAAAGATGATCATTTTAGAGGAGTCCTTTTGCGTTCCTAAATTGAACCCTTCGTGCAACAGATGTACCAACAGTCTATTATAAGTAGAGATTGCTTAATATTTGTCATTAGAAAAATACAAGTAAGATGTTTACATGTGGTTGCACATGGAGGTATATGTGGATGCACTT
Organism: Procambarus clarkii; assembly: GCF_040958095.1. Classification (NCBI taxonomy): domain Eukaryota; kingdom Metazoa; phylum Arthropoda; class Malacostraca; order Decapoda; family Cambaridae; genus Procambarus; species Procambarus clarkii. The sequence continues at coordinate 8,399,516 of NC_091239.1, read as the reverse complement.
GGAGGCTCATGTCATGTGGAGGCACATGGAGTCATATGTCATGTGGAGGCACGTGGAGCCACATGTCATGTGGAGGCACATGGAGCCACATCACGTGGAGGCACATGGAGCCACATGTCATGTGGAGGCACATGGAGCCACATCACGTGGAGGCACATGGAGCCACATATCATGTGGAGGCACATGGAGCCACATGTCATGTGGAGGCACATGGAGCCACATGTCATGTGGAGGCACACGGAGCCACATGTCACATGAAGGCACATTGAGGCCCATGTGGATGCATGTGGATGTACATGGAGGCAGATATGAAGAAATGTGTGAAATAGACAGAGGGTTATTATGTGTGAGCGACGCAAGAGTCATGGTGGCTATTTCACCTGTGTTTTGCTCTCATCAACTTTTACTTTGCTTGTTAGTTGTTCTTTTACTATTTATTTGATTTTTAAAAAGACTTCTAAATAAGCATTGTTCATGTTGTGTGCACATATTAAATAATTTGTATTGTTTTATATTACTTTTATCATTTTGTGAAACAAATTTCATTTCACAAGATTGCATCCTTTTATTGTAAAAATTCTTAACATTATTTTACATGGTTCAATTGTACATGTTTCCAGAGACATATTCCATCTAAAATTGGGATACAGTCCAGGACTATTGTATTATAAATGGCAACATTTTTGTATTATTTTTATTACTTGCATCATCTGTTTATTAGTGAATTCCATTGTTTTCATTATTCTTATGAATACTAATTTATACATATCAGTACACATGTAACGTAATAAAATAATACAGTGCACTGAAATTTTTGACTTTACGCTTATAAACACAAACAATATCTGTACTGTAGTTGGCAAACTTATTTTATTTTCCATTCCAAAGTTTGTCTCTGGAATTTTGCAGTGACGTGGATGTGATTGGCTCTATTGCTGTTAACAAGTATTAAAATCTGTTTTATAGTTTCAGCACAATGGAATATAGCAAGAGAACACCATTTCGACTTAATTTAGGTTCATTGGGAGCATCAAAGAAAATAGCTTATACTTTCATTATTTTCTTTACAGGGTACTTTGATTTTCTTGGTGTTACTTCTAAATTTTGGGTAATATTGGTTAAGTGTTGGTGAGCTGTAATCATGTCTAATGGCGATTATGATTTTGACGAGTAAGTACTAATCCCAGTCCTCTCATAATGTCTAGCTGGAAGCTGACGGGTTGTTTGGTTTCGACTGCTGTATGCTCAATGTGACCTGGGTTTAAGGGATAATTTATCATCATTTGATAGTATTAAAAGTTACTTATTGTTTTTGTTAAAAGGTTTTGTTTCATTATGCAGCACCATGTAGTACAAACAGTATATATACTGTATTATATATGAGGCACTCTTAGCAGCAACCTGGTTAGTGCCAAAGTGCACAGATTTAGTTCATATTCTGTACCATTATATTCTTCAGCATGTCATGGAATGTAAAAACAGAAATATCATAATATTAACTAGCATATACTGTCAATTTGCCTTGCCATTAATTCTAACGATAAGGCATTTTGAAAAATTAAAAATTGACTAAAATTTTCTAGCTTTTAAATTTTTGGTGTTTAGTCAGTTATACATAGTGCTTCATATAGTGTACTGTAGATCATTAACTCATTGACTTACACAAGAGTGCAATACAGGTACTGTTTTTATTCCAAACATTTAGATCAAAAATAATACCTGTACAGTGATTTAACTTTTTCATGATATGTGTAAATATTCATCAAGTATAAAAATAAGAAGTTGTACAGTAACTACATCAGATCGGTGTATCCCTTATACCCAAGGTAATAAAAATCAGGCTTACTCTGAGCACCCTCAACTGCAAGCTTCAGAGGATGCAAGCGGAACTGCATTGTATGTTTGTATCACCTATGCGGACCATCTTTTGCACCCTGATATCACCTTGAATCTAAATATTTTTAATAGTAAATTAAATGGAAACCAGGGTATGATCAGTATTGAGGGTTGTATTATTAAGAAACTGCTCTCTTAATATCACTAGCGTTCATTGAATGAGTAAAGTCACTGAATTGTGCATATACAAACTACTGTAGTTGTACTATTTTGTTACAATAAGTTTTTTCAATTTGCTTATTACATAATTTTGTTTTTTCTGTTACATTGACTCTTAAGATTTCAGTTGTGAGTGATGGTGATATAATGGAGAATGGCTTCTTGCATTTTCTCTCTCCATCTTTCTGATTTGAATCGTGTCATATCATCCTGTATTCAAAGGAGGATGTCATATACAGAACATAGCAACAACCTGCTGTTGGTGGAGGAGAAAGTCTTGAGCTGATTCTTAAAGTAGCTTCTGTTAGTGCAGAGGATTGTTAGATTTGCAGGTAGGGATTGCAGAGTATCTAAAGTCAGTAAATTACAAATTTGTGGTACTGTAACATTTCTTATCATTTTTAAACAGTGCTGAATGCTTTTAAGAATTTGAGCATCATCAGTATTATTGATTTTAAAATGGTAAAAAAAATAAAAAAATAAAAGATTTCCTTTGGAACAGTACTTACTGTGTACTGTACATATATCCTGAGTTCTTTTTATCAGCGAAACATTACTCCAGCTGAACTTGTATAGGAGAAACTTCCATTACATAGCTCTTTTGTTTGCATCTATCCTATTGACAAATGTTTCACAGTACAGTACTGTACCAAAATTCTAATTATTAAAAAACATTTTGTGTATATTTGTCATTAATGAATGACAATAATACACTTTATCAGAGTTTGTGTCTTGACTATCTATGTGCTTCTTTTATCATTCGGTATAGGATTTTTTTTTCCTAGATGCTATTTTCATACCAACATAAATAAAACGTTAATTTGCACATTTTTGAAGTCATGAAGTCGTAAAGGCGCATATAATGCTATACAGTATAGTAATAACTATAATATGCCAATACAGTACACAGCAAATATTGGTGAGAAAATAAAATATCGCACAAGTTGGACTATGGGAAATTATTATTATTATTATTATTATTATTATTATTAATGATTCTTATTATTAATATCTTTTGTAGACAGGTTTTAAAAGCTGGTCATAGTGAATTGGAATTGCCTACACAATTTGTTCATTACTGCTAGAGTAAATAATTACAATGTTACAATACATTTTTTCTTGTATGCTGTATTCATTATGGGAAGGATTTTAATTACTGTATAAAAATACAGATAATTTACAGTTTAATCTTGGGCACATATTATGTGCGAGAGTGATTTAAAATAAAGTTTTCAGTACAGATGAAAGTCATCTATCTGATCAAGCTACTGTGTTGCTCACTCAGGCATGAGTCCTGTTTTCCGGGGGCTCGGCTGATTCCAGCCAGGGTGAGAGTGACCATCGTCCCTGGCATTCCAGTATTGAATGATATCAGACGGCTGAAGTTCTCAGTCATGTGAGAGCTGGACTCTCGTCTATGGGAGCACTAGAGCAGTTTTAGCACAGAGTTATTGATCTCAAAGTTTTGAATCTTGGTATACTGAGATTCAGGGATGCAGGTTCGATCCCATCATATGGCTTTACAATTTTTTCATAGATATACAGTATCACATTCTTGTGATTTTATTGTGCACTGCACATGGATTTCTTATAGCTTGGTTTCACTAGATGCTTTTCTCTCCCTTAGGAAGACTTCCAAACATTTTTGTAGTTTTATTTTTCAGTTCAGTAATGCCTAATAAGTTCTCTTTTGTACTCACCTATTTGTGTTTGTGGGGTTTGAGCTCTTGCTCTTTGGTCCCGCCTCTCAACTGTCAATCAACTGGTGTACAGATTCCTGAGCCTACTGGGCTCTATCATATCTACATTTGAAACTGTGTATGGAGTCAACCTCCACCACATCACTGCTTAATGCATTCCACCTGTTAACCATTCTGACACTGAAAAAGTAATTTCTAAAGTCCCTGTGGCTCATTTGAGTACTGTACTCAGTTTCCACCTGTATCCCCTTGTTTGCATACCACTGGTGTTAAACAGTTATCCTTATTCCTTATCTACCCTGTCAATTCCCCCTGAGAGAATTTTGTAGGTGGTGATCATGTCTCCCTTTACTCTTCTATCATCCGGTGTCGTGAGGTGCATTTCCCGCAGCCTTTCCTCGTAACTCATGCCTCTTAGTTCTGGGACTAGCCTAATGGCATACCTCTGAACTTTTTCCAGCTTTGTCTTGGGCTTGACTAGGTGCGGGCTCCATGCTGGGGCTGCATACTGTGTTCCCCATGTTAAGGTTTTATAGTTTGATTTAGATTAATATTGCACTGTAACTTAAGATATAATTTAGTAGACTACTAAATACAGTACTTTATTATTTAATGAAAAAAAATTATACCTGGTACATTCCACACACTAGATAAGTGTAATAAAAATAAAATATGCTCCCAGAAGTTATTTGTAATTAGATATTAAGGAATATTTTTGAAACTATTACACATACAGTAACAAATCTTCAGTAACAAAGTCCCAAATATGGCAACTTTTGATTTTGTAAATTACAGTATTTCTCAGTTAATTTATAACTTGATAACAGAAAATAAAAGGAGAATTTGTTTTGGGGTCACTGTTAGGTGCCAGTATTTACAGTATTTGTATCCGAGTTCAGTTTAGTTCATTTATTATGCACCCCATACCCATCTTGTGTGTGGTAGTGGAAAGAGCTACAGAGTCACAAAATAGGCTCAGGGACTGAACTCCAAAATTCATTTAGTTAAGCAGGTTACAGTTTTTATGAGCTAGTTAAAAAATTCAGTGCATATTATTTGTATTTGAGTACTGCTACAGCTAGAGAAAGCCTGCTGCCTAGATTTGAAGAACGATGTGGCATGTTGTATTCAGATAATAAGATAAGAAAATGTTAAGTAATCAGTATATAGGACAGTATATTGATAATGAAGTAATGCAAAGCTTACTGAAAGGCATAAATAGTACTGTACTTATTTATTGTAACCTAGTTCAAAACATATTTTTAGGGAGAATGGGAAGAGCGAAGGAGTAATGCTTTTTTATCAATAACGGGTTTTGCAGAGATTACCGCAGACTAGATTATAAGGGGTCACCATTCTGTTATCTCTTAGACATTGTAATGTGCTTAAAAGACTCATTGGGTGCTTGAGGTCATACCTTTATGCAAGTGGAAAAGTTATAGGTAATTAAATTCGCATTGATCAGCATGCATCTCTACTGTACTGATAACTCGGCACATTCATAGTAATTATTTGGGACTCAGTAACCAAAATACTGTATTTTGTAATTCTAACTCAAATATCCTTATCACAGAGGACAAGATAAAAATTAACATTTATTTGCATTTATGAGACATGATTTTGAGTAACTAGGTCCCGAATAGAATACTGTACAGTATTAGGGTATGGGTTTTGGGAGTGGTGGTTGGTTACCCGGTACCTGGCCTGGTGTCATTTGGAAATACATATACAGTAGATATATATATATATATATATATATATATATATATATATATATATATATATATATATATATATATATATATATATATATATATATTTTATAAATATATATATACTGTATATATATTATTTATTTATTTATTTATTTATTTTTCTTACAGGACTGCAAAACATAATAAAGCATTGTATATTTATTAAAAATCTAGCTATAATCCACAGTATCGAATTTGGTTCAAGTACGCTTAAATGCATGATAAACATGTGCAGGCATTTTCATTAAGGAAATTTCAGATTTCATTCTGAATTTTTCATCAATTAATTATTAACTAATGTGTGGGTATCTGTTTATTAGCGGAAGCCGAGCTAGCAAAACATTCAAGCCCAAGAAGCACATCCCTGAAGGCACACATCAGTATGACTTGATGAAACATGCTGCTGCTACACTCGGCTCTGGGAACCTTCGCTCGGCAGTTATGCTGCCGGAGGGAGAGGACCTCAACGAGTGGGTGGCAGTTAACAGTAAGTACTGTTTATACAAATAAATCTGCTATTATCTTGTTGATTAGGGAATTAGCACTCTAACATATTGAAGAGCGCCTGTGTATTCCCCCATTCCCCCTTCCCAGTCCAACCACTTGGGCTGAACACTGAAGTGATGGTTTCGCTTCATGCAGGTCGGTGTTCAATCCCCAACGTCCAAGTAGTTGGCCACCATTCCTTTTCACCCGTCCCATCCTAAATCCTTATTCTGAACCCTTCCAAGTGCTATATAATGGCTTGGAGCTTTCTCCAGATAGTTCCCTTCCCCCTTCCAAGTTGTAGCAAGCACAAGCAGGTCAAGGAAAGGGAGAGGAAAATACATGAATTATCACTTAACTTTTTAACTGGTAATCTGCTCATGTGACATGCACCCATTCCACACCACTGAGATGAGCTGGATAAGAGAAGGAAGGCACAGTGGTCAAGGTAATTCTTTGATTAATTTTATATTAGTATACAGTACTTTACTGTTACAGTACTGTAGTTGGTGGTTGTTGCATTTAATAAGTGTAAATGCAGTATTCAAAAGTTATTGTTCTATTATATAGTAAAAATTTAAAAATTCATAAAACGTTATTATTATAATGATAATGAAATACTGTACTGTACAGTATTTCGTTTAGCACGTGTGATTGGGTTCTAACGACACCGGTGGTCTATCACATATTATTTCTACCAATAATGATCCTTCTAGGTGTGTAGCCTTGCTTTTATTCTATGCTTTAAGGATAACATATTTGCCTGAAAACAAAAAGAACTAAACAGATCAATATTATGTTACATTTGGCAATAATAATATTTTTCTAAAACATTTTATGATTATGATGAAGTCATAAAAACAATGTTTAGTTAAGGGATCTAATTTATATTATACTGAGGTAATTTTTGTATAGTTTGTTTTTAGATACTGTACTGTACCTTCTATATTTTAACAAGTCTAGTAGTATTTTTGAAGAGTTGTTACCATATACAATCTCCGTGGTGTAGTGGTAAGACACTCGCCTGGCGTTCCGCGAGCGCTTTGTCATGGGTTCGTATCCTGGCCGGGGAGGATTTACTGGGTGCAAATCCTTAACTGTAGCCTCTGTTTAACTCAACGGTAAAATGAGTACTTTGTTGTAAAAACAATTCTTCGCGGCAGGGATCGTATTCCAGGGACCTGCCCGAAACGCTACGCGTACTAGTGGCTGTACAAGAATGTAACAACTCTTGTATATATCTCAAAAAAAAAAAAAATATAAGTGTTTTCGTGTTATCCAAGTCGTTTAAGTGCTTTAGGTTTTCTTCCTCGAGTTGTGGTGCCTTGGCATCCAGCCATGTATTGGTGATATTACTTTATGATAAATTCATTAACTGGAGAATAATAATTATTTTCTCAATAATTATGCTGTTTCAGTATAGAATAGGAAAGTAGCATTTACTGGCTCATTTTATATTTGTGTTTTTTCCTCATTTCAGCGGTAGATTTTTTCAACCAGATCAACATGCTTTATGGAACGATAACAGAAATGTGCACAGAGGAGTCGTGTCCTGTGATGTCTGCAGGTCCTAAATATGAATACCATTGGGCTGATGGCCAGACTGTCAAAAAGCCCATTAAGTGTTCTGCTCCTAAGTATATTGATTATCTGATGACTTGGGTACAGGATCAGCTGGATGATGAAGCACTCTTTCCATCTAAGATTGGTACGTTCTTTACAAATGGAATACACACAACACTTCGACAAAGTGTTTTTACGTAGTTAGAGAGTTGTGTATCTGTCTCTTCACTTACAAATGACATAGGGTGAAGCAAATGTTGTATAGCTTCTTTATCTGTTATATGTATCTTTAACTTACAATGGGTTCAAATAAATGAATTTTATTACTAAAAGTTTTCAACATAACGTACTGTGCCATTAGACGAGGTTAGTTCCTATTGTTACTCTCACATTAGGCCAGCTCCTGCATATTCACTCACATTAGGCCAGCTCTTACATTTACTCACATTATGCCAGCTGCTACATTTACTCTCACATTAGGCCAGCTCCTGCATATTCACTCACATTAGGCCAGTTCTTACATTTACTCACATTATGCCAGCTGCTACATTTACTCTCACATTGGGCCAACTCCTACATTTACTCTCACATGTGAGAGTGAATGCAGTTTTTAAGATTAAGATCCCGATTTACCCCAGTCACAATTCAGTAAATAGCAGAGGTTTGTTGTGGATCCATGGTGCTCTCACTTGGGCTATATCAGAATGGGATATCTGAGAGTGGTCTTCTGAAGATAAGGTATTCTTGCCAAGAGTGACCATGATCAGCATTGAAGGGTGCCAGCTTTGGGGTAGTGATCGTGATGCACCACAAGTAAAGAATGAAGCATGAACCATGAGGAGGGTTGCACTTGAAGTATCCTGCAAATGTTTTGTCTCTGCTTAGCTCCACATATCCTTTACTATACCGTACTCCTCTGTACTGCCTTGTTCTAATTTCTAGCTCAATATTTTTATTTTTCCTTGTCTTTTTCATTTGACTCGAGGGGTGGGTGGGTGTTCGGGGATCTCCTCAGAACAATAGCTTACCGGTATGTAAATTTAAATCAAATCTTAATTTGTATCAATGATTTTTAGTGCAATTTAAATACAAATTATTTTTACTTCTTTTTTTATTTATAGGTGTACCTTTTCCAAGGAACTTTCAAAGTAACGTAAAGACAATACTGAAACGACTTTTCCGGGTGTATGCGCATATCTACCACCAGCACTTCTCAGAAGTTGTACAGTTGGGTGAGGAGGCACATCTCAATACTTCCTTCAAGCACTTCATATTTTTTGTCCAGGTAATGTTATATTGATTGCATTTCCTGTATAGTATTTAGAGTGCTGAAATTGTTTAGTTTAGGGACAAATTAGAAGAGAATTACTCATCATATACTGTAACTACTATGCCATTACTTGGACTATATGCACATATAATTATGGTGTGTGTGTAATTTGAACACATTAACATTTCACTGGTAAAAGGATAATTTAATATTTAAAAACCAAAGCCTACCCCTTCCCTTCTTTGGATTACCACCGTTCTTAAATTTGAGTGGTGCATGCTTCAGCAAAACCCAGAAGGCAGTCAGGTATAGTTTGTGAAGCCCTTCTTTTTATCAAAGGACAGTAATGTATGAGTGTTTCTTAAGGGATGAGCCGTGTGGGGTTGCTGGATATAAAGCCATTTACCCTTCAGTTGGACTCCTGCTGAGTAGCCAAGCCGAGATAGTAAACAAATTCAAAAGTTAAAATATTTTATTAATACGATGCCAGTGACTTCGTATAGCGATAGAGAAATTCATGTACTGTACCTTATTGCATTATACTTTATAATTAAAATGAAATTAATTCAGTGTGTGACTAGAAGGTAAAAGTTCAGTGTTGGTGCAGCATTCTGTAGCCCGACCTAAAAATATTATTTGTTGTTTTCAGGAATTCCAGTTGATAGAGCGGAAAGAACTTGCACCTCTGCAGGAGCTGATTGACAAACTTTCGGCCAAAGATCGATGATTCCAAGTGTAAACAGTATTCATCTTCCATAAATGTTTAGGTATAGGGAAGAAAAGGGGAAGATCTGTGCATCATCCTAGTTTGGGTTATCACAGACAAGGGGAAAGCTCTCACGTATTGATTATGTTCTCAGGGAAGAGGCTCGTGGATTTTGCCATGTATGTGGTTCTGTGTTATGGCCAAACTAAACATTGATTTGGTATATTTGACGAGCATAACCCAATTCTTCAAGCAAAAGGTCAGTTCAAATTAATACTGAAACACATTTTTTCAAATTCTTAGAAATGTCATCATGGTTTCAGGGAGCAGTTAAATCAACTTGCAGGAAATTCCCCATCTCAGAGGGATGAGAAACTAATCATTGCATGTGAGGGGTTGAAAAGTTACTAATTTATTGTAGCTATAAGTAAATTGACATTCATTGTATGATGGCAGATGCATGCCCAGTGAGGCATTACTGCATACGGAGAAGCCTTGCTTGTGCATGTTTCTCAAGTCTGCTTGTTGTACTTAATAAGGCCAGAATGTTATTGTTTGGAATAGCAAGTCTTGTTATTTACTTTGAGAAAGGGTAGAATGATTGCTATCATGAAAGCCTGTAAACAGATCTTTCCATAATTTTGGACCAGTTACTGTGTACAAGTTAGGATGGTCCTCAGTGATTACTAGAGGGTAAGGGGAGGTTACCTTGAGGTTACCTTGAGGTGCTTCCGGGGCTTAGCGTCCCCGCGGCCAGGTCGTCGACCAGGCCTCCTGGTTGCCGGACTGATCAACCAGGCTGATACATTTGATCTTAGCTGCTTTTACATAAGGAGCAGTATACGTTCTGGACATTCCAAAATGACCACACTGGTTTGTGAGACAGATTACAGAGGGAAAAATAAGAATTGAACATTATTATTTTGGTAAATGCAGCAAAGATTTCAGCAACTTTTATTTTGTTCTTGAATATAATGTTGTCTGCCACTGCTTGCAAAGAGGGTCATTGTTGAACCTCAAAAAAAAAAGTATGAAAAGTAAGTTTTGCTTTTGCACTTTTCTGGACATTAGACCAGACTCACATGCCTTTTTAGTCCCATTGATATTTTCCATAAAAACTATTGTTTTATGGTATGCTTCCTCCCATTCACCTGATTGTATTGTGTTCATTTGGTGTTCATCCTTAAATTGTTCTGTCCTCTGTGCTTGCAGGAGGCTGTTATGTTTCCAGACCATGTAGTTACTAGTTTATATAGTATATTTTTAATTGAAGATTTGATATATCTTCAGATTTATTTCTGCTTATCATACTAATATGGTATTATTACGTATAGATTGTTTGGCTTTGTAGTTAATCTGAGAGGGTTCGTTAGTTACAGTAAGGAACTTTGATGTTTGAGTTCATTTGAGGCATTAGTACTTTAATTACAGTACACTTAACAAGTGCTTTAAAAGTCTGCTGTTCTAAAAGAATAAAACCAGGGAAGAAATAATTGATAATTATTGATAAATTCTTTCTCACGTGTTTATTTTAATCACCTGATAAAGGGACTTGTATTAGTAACAATTATATTTTAATTATGGAAGATTTTGAATATGTAAATAGGCTTGTAATACATTGCTGGTGATATATTGTACGAATCAATCTGCGTTGGAATTTGTTTTAGCAATGACACCTGGGTACAAATCCTTGAGTCTGGGGAGAGGGGGGGGGAAGGGTAAGTCTAATTATAATCTAATAGCTTTGTTTTTTATTTTGCCTTTCCTTTGAGGGTATGAAGATTTCTCATTAATGTTATGCCCAGGCTATAGAAATTATGGCACATATGTTTACATATCAGGAAATATGAATATATACATTTTAGAGTTGTATGTTAGATATTTTCATTTTCATTAATCAATTTATGCTGATAGTGATTTTATATTATATTATATATATATATATATATATATATATATATATATATATATATATATATATATATATATATATATATATATATATATATACATATATATATATTATCACACACACACACACACACACACACACACACACACACACACACACACACACACACACACACACACACACACACACACACACACACCCACCCACCCACCCACCACTTTTATCTTAACACAAATTATTGGTTAATTGGGAAGTTTAAATTACTGTACTAAGTCCTATATCCCTTGTAGAATACCCTCGGTAAACTATGTATAAATATAATGTGAGTATGTCAATTTATTTGCGGTCAGAAAGTTTTATTGAGTTGATTATACAGCACCAGGAAGGTTTATTATGTTGTAGCCCAGAACGTATTTGATGTGCAAGACTGGTAGAGCAGTGTTGTGCATCCACTCACCCATTGGCTGAGGTGCCCTGGTAGGAGGCCCTAGTTGAGTAGTGCCCACTGCTAGTGCTATAGGACCTGTTGGAATGTCTTACAAGTGGGCCAGAGTAGTCTAGGTGGTAACGCTTTAGTATTGGATGTGAAGATGGATGGTGAAGATGGTGAAGAAGGCTAATGCAATTATTCAGCTTACTTTTTCTTAGAAGTGAATATAACAGTAGCAGAATGAGCCTTATTGAGATTAATAAGACTATTTGGATGCTAGATGAACTATACTGTAATGTAGCATGAATGTGTACGACGCACGGTATTACGAATAGCGAATGAGTATTCTTTGGTGCTTTGAGTCAAGAAAGAAGCTCTTGGCTGATATTTGTTTAAGGTTGTAGCTCACTGAAAGCAAAGTTTATTTTGTGCTTGCTAAGATTTTGTTGTATGAATTAGGTCATATATTCAAATTAGATTAATATTGTTATGGTCATATCATATGTAAAATTTAGTGCAAGAAGGGTATAATTAGAAGTTTTTGTTGAATTAGGGTACAGTTGAATGGAGTGCTTATAATTCAGTGCCAGTAATTCCTATTAAGATCTTCCGTGATGAGTGGATAAGATATTGGCATATCATTATTTTTTTAACTTTTTTATATATAAAAACACTACTACATAATAAGATAATGAGGGATAAATTGTTTAATAAGAGTTTTATGAAAACAATGGTTATAAGATCAAAGAACAACACTTATCAAGAAATGGAAGTACAAACCACAAATTAATTTTAATTTGATTTTGTTTATAGAGTCTTGTTAATGGTGTTACAGAGAAGTTTTAGTTCTCTTACTCGTCTTGCTATGTTGTTCATTAAAAACTGTAGGACTCTACTGTGCAAATTCACTTAAATTCAGCTTTTTAAAAGTTAAATGCCGAGGATCTTGAAACGGGAGTTAACCTTGGATATCTTATTGTACTTGTTTGATGTAATCCCTTCGTTAATGTTAGTGATTAATGTTGGAGAAAAGGAAGCATTCAGGGTAAAGATAGGTTGTGTGCATACACCCACTTTTCTTATGGCATAATTGTGAGCATTTTCACAATTATTTTCTTTAAAATAATTTACTAGGTAAAAAAAAAATTGTAATAAAATAATATACAATGGCTTTAATATCTACATTGGTAATGTAAAGGTATTTATATAGCTATGTGGCCGAGTTGTTTTTGAATCTCTGATTTTTAGCATGTATGTGAGACGGGCTGACAAGACACTGGTGACGACTATTTAATGATAGTTGATTTATAGTCGATAATGATTTATTGAGCATGATGTTTAGTGTTCATTTTCATTGGTCCAGTATAAATATTTTTGAGTTATTGATTTCTCTATTGCACTTCAGTATTTTTATTCCTGAACAAAAGGATCATTCATTTGTTTTCTTTGTACATACATTATTTATATACCATATATATTAGGAGATAAGAGTCTGCAATATAAATAGAATTGACCCCTTATATTATATCAACAAAATAGAACTACAAACTAGAAAAGTTTACAGGAACATTCTGAATTGTTTTTCTTGAGCCAAATAAGGTACACAAGTTTGGAAGACTAATTGTAATTGATCTTATTTAGTCTTGGAGATAACCCCTAAATCTTATGATTGCCTCTGTGAGAAGTGTGCTAGGTAGTAATATATCATTGTCACTTGACTTTGAAAGATTACTTAAATTTTATTAAAATACCTGCTAGTAATGCTTAATGACTATGCGTGGGAGCCTTGAACGAAGCACGACCTAAAATAATGTCTGCAGGAACAAAAGGTTTAATTAAATAATTATAATGCTATAAACTGATGATATTTGTAGACATTGCTGATTATTTCATTCACTCTCTGTATAGAGTCCTAAATTTGCCAAGTGACTTAAAACTAACATATTACAGCTTATAATTGTTTTATTGTTTGATATATGGCAATTGAGCTACCAGTTCCTATACAAGCACAATATTTGATTGGGTTCAGATTGCAATTTTTATATGAATCATGTATTTCTGTAAAATCCATTAAACTGAAAAATGCCTCTTTAAGCACATTGTGGGTATTTTCAGTCTTGTAATTCTGTTGTAATACATATTTTTTATCTTACCTTTACATTTTATTATTGATCCTGCAACCTCAGATTTTAACATGCATTGATTTGGCATGCTATAAGTATCTAATTCCTGACACCGTAAAGAATGGTGTAGAATAGCGTATAGTAAAACCATGGTACTGTATACTGCACTCATACATGCCATCTTGAGGTTATCTTGAGATGATTTCGGGGCTTTTTAGTGTCCCCGCGGCCCGGTCCTCGACCAGGCCTCCACCCCCAGGAAGCAGCCTGTGACAGCTGACACCCAGGTACCTATTTTACTGCTAGGTAACAGGGGCATAGGGTGAAAGAAACTCTGCCCATTGTTTCTCGCTGGCGCCCGGGATCGAACCCGGGATCACAGGATCACAAGTCCAGTGTGCTGTCCGCTCGGCCGACCGGCTCCCATAATGCCATGGCCCATAATGCACAAAAACAAATTCCCCTTACGCAGTTCGCTCTTGCCATAACGTCCTAGGAATCATGATGATGCCATGCAAAATTCCAAGGATTTTTATGGACCTGGAAGATATTAGTAATTAAAAATCTATTACAAATACAGTAGTTAACTTTAAAATTAATTGTCAGAATTTGACATTTTCAAAATTTCTTCACCTCACTACAGCCAAACTAAAATGATTACAATTTATTTTCCCCACCATCAGAAAGGAATGTTTTATGATATAAAAATGATTTTTTTTCATGTGCACCAAGAAATTGGCTTAATTTAAGGTGCACATGTTAAGAAATGGTGGGGGGAAAAAGGTGATGTAGAGCATGGCTGGGTAATGGACCCACCCTACCCAGAAGGGTTACCCCTCAGGATCCTAGAGTAATGAAAAAATGCCCCTACTAAACTCCCCTTATGGTGGCAACCTGCCAAATAATAAAGGTTCTGATATGTTAGGGCAGACAACAGGGAGTTACCATAACCAATTCCATTTAGCAGGTACAAATATTATTTGGACAGGCTTTGAACAGCACTTGCCAACAGGCCCAGCAAAGTCAATGACTATCAGAGAGCACTGCATTACGGTAGCGAAAAAAAAGCGGCTTGCCAACAATTTCACCATGGCTGCTGCAGAAGTACTTTTTAACCCATTATATAAGAATTTTAATAAAAGGCTTGAGACAAAAAAACTCCCAGAAGTCTGTATAAAGGCAAACATAGTTCCAGTTTTCAAAAAAAGGGGGGATAGAATGGAGGAACTAAATTACAGACTGGTGTCATTGACAAGTATTCCGCATAAAGTGGTGGAGATAGTAATTATGTTGAGAATGGTGGAGCATCTAGTGAAGACCAGCTACATGATGAACGCTCTGTATGGATTTAAACAGGGAAACTCGTGCTTGACAAACATGACAAGAGTTTTATGACAGGGCTATTAAAATGACAAGAAAAAGAAGACTGGATAGACCGAATTTTCAAATGTATTGTCAAAAAGCATTTGAAACCGTTCCTCATGAAAGACTATTGTACAAGATAGAGAAGCAGCTAGTAAAAGAATGAACTACGTAAGTGAAAACCTGAAGGATAGAAATTAGTCAGTCAGAGAGGAAGTTTCAAGATAGGAATACAACAAGTGAATCCCACAAGGCTTGGTCATGGGACCGCTGTTGCTCCTAAATTATGTAAACGACCTGCCCGAGGGAGTGAGCTTGTACATGTTAAATTTTACAGATGATGCAAAGCTGATGAATGTAAAAACAGAGGACTACAGGAAGTTAGAGGAGGAACTTGACAAACTCCAGGAGTGGCCAAATAAATGTTTGCTGGAATTCAGTTGCAGTAAGTGTTAAATGTTGAAGATGGAAAAGGAAGAGAGGACACTATATATACAGAATACATCTACACCTTAAGGGGAAGGCAACTATGCAGGAATCTGAAAGAGAGAAATTTGGGAGTGGAGATAATTCCGACAAACACAGGAGGTGCACAATATATAAACGTGACTTGACATTAAGTGTACATGAATTACTTTAAGCACATGTTAATTCGATGTAGATTAATTTTATTTGTTTATTATTGGTACTAAAAAAGACATTTGTATGCCCTTCCTATATGAAGGAAATGTATAATTACGCTACTCAAGCCATCGTTGCCATGACAACGGAGACGCAACCTGCCAAGTAACCATGGCAACGAGGACGCTACCTGCCTCGCATGTGATACTAGATAATCAGTAACACCTTCCTGGTCTGCAAAACTTTATTTGTGTCAGTTTACGGTCTGCTGTGATCACATTACACGAAAGGAGCTGGATTATTCTTATTCTTAGAGCTAATGAAATTTCCCCAGAAAGTTTAATTACTACCTACCTGGAAATAGGGTTCCGGTAGCACAGTTGGGTTCGTTCTCTACGCACAATCGAGAATCCCGGATTCGAATCCCAGGTGGGACAGATATGCTCGGATACATTCCCTTTCATCTAATGCCTCTGTTCACCTAATAGTGAGTAAGTACTCAGGCGTTAGTCAGCTTGTGGGGCTACATCCTGGGCGGGGTCAGTAATTCGGCCTTTGGTGGGGGGGGGGGATCACGATAAAAGCCTCATATATATGAATACACTCTGGCTTCCTGTCCCCCGACACAATGAATTATAATATACTGTCAAGGATACAATGAATTATAATATACTGGCAAGGATACAAGCCACAAGGCGACTCGCCAACGGATTTTGAAACCTATCAAACTTAACCTAGCTTACCCTTAACCTTTCTAACCCAATCGGGTGAAATAGTCTAACCTAAGCCAAAACATCCTAGCATAGCAATAATTGATACACGGGTTTTAACAAACAGAAACCGAGCTTCGTAGAGTGGTCTGGTGTGGGAAACGACCATACCCAGCTGTCAATACCTGTGAGGTAACTCTCTTCGCTTGTCACACGCCACCTGTAACAGCCCAAATGTCACCTGCAGACGGGTGTTAGCACTCCAGGTGCTACAGTGTGTTGTGAGGGCGTGGTGGAGTGCTACAGTGTGTTGTGAGGGCGTGGTGGAGTGCTGCAGTGTGTTGTGAGGGCGTGGTGGAGTGCTACAGTGTGTTGTGAGGGCGTGGTGGGGTGCTACAGTGTGTTGTGAGGGCGTGGTGGAGTGCTACAGTGTGTTGTGAGGGCGTGGTGGAGTGCTGCAGTGTGTTGTGAGGGCGTGGTGGAGTGCTACAGTGTGTTGTGAGGGCGTGGTGGAGTGCTACAGTGTGTTGTGAGGGCGTGGTGGAGTGCTGCAGTGTGTTGTGAGGGCGTGGTGGAGTGCTACAGTGTGTTGTGAGGGCGTGGTGGAGTGCTACAGTGTGTTGTGAGGGCGTGGTGGAGTGCTACAGTGTGTTGTGACTGAAAGGGCGTGTATTGTGGAGAAAAAACACAGTGAGAGTTGTGTGCGCTACAACACGAGGCATGAGCGACCTGGAAGAGGAGTCGTCCCTGGTTGACGACGACGACGACCAGGACGCTGACCACGCACCAGATGCCATCGCCCACGACCAGCAAGATGCCTCAAGCCAGAACCAACAGGCGGATGGGCCAGATGAAACGGGAAACGAGGATGATGAGGGAGAGGAGGTGGCGCTGCCCTCCCCACCACCGTCACACCCTCCAGGTAAACACACCTGCCTTTCCCACTGATCCTTACGCCCTTTGATATATTAGATGAACTTAAAGTTAGTTGTTTAGTCAGAGTTGTTTAGTTTTTGTATTGAGGCTGATATTTTCTTCGTGATTCCATGTATGACTAATCATCCTGTGAGATGGGCATATTAGATGAACTTATAGCTAGTTTTTGGTCTACACTGTGTGATCTTTCATATAGAATAAGGTAGCAGCACATTGCTGTGTATACCTAAACTTGTTAATAAAAACAAATTGATAAAATCCTCGAGGAATCCCTATGGCTTTGTTCATCTTATGTCTTTACCTTCTCTCATGAGCACCATGAATGATATCTTAGCTCTCTTGAACATTCTGCAATATAACACTGTCTGTAATTAGTGGCGTTATATAATATACACAACAACTACTGTACCTACTATATGTACCTTATATATATACAAGAAGTGACGGGTTGTGAATGTACATTTGCTGGGGATTAAGTGATACATTCTTACAGTCATTTACACGCATAATATTTTCCTTTATATATCATAAATAAATCATTTATTATAAAAATAAAATAATAATAGTTATTATATTGTATCAGTGGCTTAGCTCATTCTTTTGCAAATAAATTAGCCGGAGATGAAGGCTTTGGGTCTATGGGTTAACGCAGCCTCTCTCTACATCACTCTCTATTGTATCCTCTGTAGGCAGACGAAAATAATGGCTTGCAGTTAACACTATATATATATATATATATATATATATATATATATATATATATATATATATATATATATATATATATATATATATATATATATATATATATTATATATGCAAGAGTCTTTACATTCTTGTACAGCCACCAGCACGTATAACGTTTCGGGCAAGCCCTTAATCCTAATTTTCCTCGGAATACGACCCGCCAAATCTTTTAACCATTCACTGCTGGGTGAACAGGTGAGTACAGTTAAGGATTGGCACGAGGTCAATCCTCCCCGGTGTGTGACGTATGACTGTAAGAGCGTGGTGGAGTGCCACAGAGTGCGGTGTGTGACTGTGATAGTATGGCAGAGTGCTGCTGCTACAGAGAGTACTGCTGCAGGTGGAGGACCATCATGGGAGGCGGTGTTCAAGACTCTTGGGCCCGACCATCCACTGCTAAGACGCTTCCAGGAGGCCAAAAACAAGCAGCTCTTGGAGGAGAAGAGTCAGCTGCAGCTGCGACTCAGACAACTGGTAAAATACTCCTTTCGTATTCTGCAAATACTTGTCATTGAAATGTTATTTTCTATAATATTTAAGTAGCAAGAACATCCCTTCAGATGTTATGTATACACATGGTGTAGTGGGAGTTCTTAAGTGTCATAACGATCATTGCAGCGCCAGCAGACTGAAGACCTGAGGCAGGACAACGTGTCGCTTGGCGCTCAACTCTTCGGCGTGCAGCAAGCAGTGACCCGAGCACAGGCAAGTACACCATCACATGCACCATCACCACTCACGGCACCATCACCACACGGCACCATCACCATATTTTCCAGTCAGCTTCACAACACCACAACCTCTCATTGCATCATCATTATCCCTCTCACTACACCACCACCACCTATCACAACACCACATGAACTTCGCCTTACCAGATAATGTACCATAAACGTTTATAATGTTTTTCCTGAAGGTCAGACAAGTGTATCTTATAAAGGTCCACAGCAGAAGGAGATTTGGTCAAATCGTGCACAAGACTTCAACGAATTTAGCTTTCTGATTCTCAAAACCGTATATATCGTTAGGGAAGGTTGTGTTAGCTTTGATTAGGCTATATTAGGCTCGGTTGGATCATGTTAAGTTAATCCGAGTTAGGATGTCTAAGTTGGATAAGGTTAGGCAAGTTTGAAAATGCTTTGACGTTTTCTGTACGATATTGTCTCATCAGACGCGCGCTGGAAGCTACCTTGCGAGTCAATGAAATAAGGATTCAAGGAAATCAGGACTATATAATTGACGAAGTCAAATCTTTATTACTGTATATGTGATCACGAATAACATAACAGTGAGACTGCATAGTGCTATTATGTTTACTAGAGTGCATTTGAAGTTTCCATACCGTCCAGTAGGATTACACAGATTGCTAGCAGTTAGAACTATTGCAATGGGAGTCCAACGACTGAAAACAATGGCCCAAGAATTGAAGCTCACTAATACCCGTGAGTGCAGGTGAACCTGGACAAGGCGAAGGCTGAGAGGCGGAGGACGAGGCAGGCAGTGCAGGCCGCCCAGGACACACTGCTGCAGGCAAGGGAAGAGGAGCGTACCCTGATGGCTGCACTTAACAACGCCAGGAAGCACGGTGAGAAACATCAAGTTCCCCACTTGCCTTTGATATTATGTTCCCCACCCTCGTTTGATACCATGTTCCCCACCCTTGTTTGATACCATGTTTCCCACCTTCGTTTGATACCATGTTCTCCACCTTCCCTTTATGCCACGTGCCCAGTCTTTCTCAACACTTTACGCCTTTCCATTGAATCATGCTTCCTACTTCTTTTGACACCGTATTTGGTGGCGGGCAGAGGCGGAGGTCGGGCGTGAGGTTGGGCGGCTGGGGTCGCGGGTGGCGGCGGTGAAGGCGGCGAGGACTGAGAGTGAGGGGGACATCACCACCCTCACTCGTGCCATACACAACACGGCCTGGGACAGGGCCAACCTGGAGAAGGACAAGATGGCCCAGGTAAGTCCTTTTGTAATCTAGCATAGCTTATATTAATGAAGATATAGTGTGAATATGCTAATTATTAATTCTGAAATTTAGGTTGCATGCAGTTTCATGGCATAACTCAACCAAGATGACGCAAAAGATGCATAATTTGATCTTTACACATACTGATCTTTGTTTAAAATATGTGAGTGTATCAGGACATGTTAGTGGAGCGGGTGAGGGCGGCGGTGGAGAGGGAGAGCGCCACCCTGGCTGCCCTCCACACCACCACCAGGGAGCAGAGAGACCTCACACACGCCCTCCACACACGTGCCAGGCTACAGCAACAGGAACTCTTGCAACTTGGTAAGCCGGAGGAAACAAGAAAGGATTGAGAGAGAGAGAGAGAGAGAGAGAGAGAGAGAGAGAGTGTGGGACAGATGGGCTAGGCTGGGGCTATTGAAATTGAAATAAGTTTATTGAGGTAAAATACACACAAAGGGATGAGGTAGCTCAAGTTATTCTCACCCTGTTCAGTACATCGTGTTAATACATACATATAAACACATCACAAACAATAAACATATTACCAAACATTCTGAGAGATAAACATCTACATTTCCTTGGCTGAGGCTATGACTTCCGTTTTAGGTTTCAGCATAACATGTTTATCATTATTATTTTCAAACTCAATTTATCTGATTCGTATATAATTACAGCATAATATTCAGAGCAGTAACAAGATTAGCAAAATAACTTTTTAAGTTTGTATATCTCTAGAAGAATATGAAGCCCCCTATAAAAGTATTTGTGTGTACGTCTGATACCATACTACTTGTGAAGGAGGAAATGTATATGTTTATCTCTCAGAATGTTTGGTAATATGTTTATTTGTGATGTGTGTCTATGTATGTATTAACACGTTGTACTGAATGGGGTGAGAATAGCTTGAGTTACCTCATCCCTTTGTGTGTATTTTACCTCAATAAACTTATTTCAATTTCAATTTCAATTAGTTTTTGACGCTACTTGTCAACTATTTATACTACAGCACCACAATATTTGTTTAAAAATTCTAAATGTATTTTCAAATAATTGACATAGCACGATATTGTCATATAATGTGCTATTATAATGTACTGCCTGCAATACCGATTTTACACATTTGAATGAAACGTAGGAATGATGCAGGGGTCATTATTCTCTCGTGTTGAGCAGAGTGAGAGCACCGCTCCTGTGCCAGGTAAGCTACGGGCTCACCATAGCCCATGCTACTTGCCCCGCTCCTGTGCCAGGTAAGCTACGGGCTCACCATAGCCCGTGCTACTTGGAACTTGTTGCGAGTAGCTGAATCTATAACCACAACAACAGAGAGTGAGAGCGTGGGCGTGCGGCGGGCCTGGGAGACCAACGTTATCATGCTACAGCGACGCTCGCAGGAACAAGCCCTAGTCCGCCAACACCTACATGAGCTCCTTGCCCAGCAAGCCGGTCTCCGAGCCCAGGTACACGTTAACTATATTCCACAGTGATATATAGCTTTGGGTAACCGGCATCTTCACTACACTCACAACTATTTTCACTGCGTACTGTGACCATCTTCACAACAGCCTTCATCACTGTAATCGTCTACACTGCACACCACCATCGTCACTGTAACCACCTTCATTATACCACACTGTATTTACCACTGTAACCACTTCCACTGGACGTTGTCTTCAACAACAACACTACAGATCTAAGTGTATGCTTCATTTAATATTGACTTTATGGCAGAGTTATGTATCCGGTAAATGATTATTCTTTAATTCTAGATGTACCTCTACGAACCTAATGTATTTGTTTAAGAGAAGTTGAAACTTTTGTTAATTTTACTGTTAGTTTATACTCATAATTCTAGCTACTCGGGGAGTTTTCCCCAGACTGTATTTATGTTAATGGTTAACAGGTGCACAACACGGGGAAGGCGGTGAAGGATGAGCAGCTGCTTCACGAGCAAGACTCCCTCAGGTGAGTCTCTGGAGCTCACAATGGGTTATTTGTATCCTCCAACCACTTGGATTGGGCGAGCACCCATATCCTCGCTTCATGCACATTTCCGGGATAAAAATTAGCAATTTAAGCTCCATATATGTGCAATCACCCTGAATTCCGCCCAGAAATAACGCTCAAGAGTTATATTACCGAAAGGCATCGTATTTTGTAAACTGTAGGGGGATTTGGTCAAAATCTGACCAATCGCCGTTTTCATTAACCTGCAGGTTGATGGCAGATCCCGGAAGATGTAAGAGGCTGGATACCGTTCCTTCCCTTCCTCCTTCTCTGTCAGCTTCCTCTCGTGTCCTTATATCGCTTCTAAGCTCTATCTAATCTAATTGCCTTAGCTCTTTCTTCTGATATAATTATTTGTTATTTATATTTTTGTATTGTCTACTGTAAATCTTGTCGAATTGATTGTACATGGGAACATTCGACAGATCTGGGAGGGGTGGTAATCATGCCTTGCGATATTTAATATACAAATGATAATAATAAATAGCCAACCTATTGCTAGTTATTGCTTTTTATAATAACACGGTTAATAATATTGATTAAAATAGGGTATGGTGTGCTTCGGGAGATAACATGTGAATGGCTATTCATGATTATTATTTGTATATTGTTATTAATGGATTATTATTTGTTTTAGGTTGTTATCCCTGGAGCGTGACGTCACCAAACAAAAACAGCGGCTGGCGGTAGCGAGGGAAGAAACGCAGCAGCTGGTGGAGCGTCACGAGGCGCTCTCTCTTGTTGTAGACCAGCTGGATGCCAGCTGCCAGGAGAAGCACAAGGTAAGGACCAGCTGGTGGAGCGTCACGAGGCGCTCTCTCTTGTTGTAGACCAGCTGGAGGCCAGCTGCCAGGAGAAGCACAAGGTAAGGACCAGCTGGTGGAGCGTCACGAGGCGCTCTCTCTTGTTGTAGACCAGCTGGAGGCCAGCTGCCAGGAGAAGCACAAGGTAAGGACCAGCTGGTGGAGCGTCACGAGGCGCTCTCTCTTGTTGTTGTGGAGCAGCTGGAGGCCAGCTGCCAGGAGAAGCACAAGGTAAGGACCAGCTGGTGGAGCGTCACGAGGCGCTCTCTCTTGTTGTGGACCAGCTGGAGGCCAGCTGCCAGGAGAAGCACAAGGTAAGGACCAGCTGGTGGAGCGTCACGAGGCGCTCTCTCTTGTTGTGGACCAGCTGGAGGCCAGCTGCCAGGAGAAGCACAAGGTAAGGACCAGCTGGTGGAGCGTCACGAGGCGCTCTCTCTTGTTGTGGACCAGCTGGAGGCCAGCTGCCAGGAGAAGCACAAGGTAAGGACCAGCTGGTGGAGCGTCACGAGGCGCTCTCTCTTGTTGTTGACCAGCTGGAGGCCAGCTGCCAGGAGAAGCACAAGGTAAGGACCAGCTGGTGGAGCGTCACGAGGCGCTCTCTCTTGTTGTAGACCAGCTGGAGGCCAGCTACCAGGAGAAGCACAAGGTAAGGACCAGCTGGTGGAGCGTCACGAGGCGCTCTCTCTTGTTGTAGACCAGCTGGAGGCCAGCTGCCAGGAGAAGCACAAGGTAAGGACCAGCTGGTGGAGCGTCACGAGGCGCTCTCTCTTGTTGTAGACCAGCTGGAGGCCAGCTGCCCTTAGAAGCACAAGGTAAGGACCAGCTGGTGGAGCGTCACGAGGCGCTCTCTCTTGTTGTAGACCAGCTGGAGGCCAGCTGCCAGGAGAAGCACAAGGTAAGGACCAGCTGGTGGAGCGTCACGAGGCGCTCTCTCTTGTTGTAGACCAGCTGGAGGCCAGCTGCCAGGAGAAGCACAAGGTAAGGACCAGCTGGTGGAGCGTCACGAGGCGCTCTCTCTTGTTGTAGACCAGCTGGAGGCCAGCTGCCAGGAGAAGCACAAGGTAAGGACCCGCTGGTGGAGCGTCACGAGGCGCTCTCTCTTGTTGTAGACCAGCTGGAGGCCAGCTGCCAGGAGAAGCACAAGGTAAGGACCAGCTGGTGGAGCGTCACGAGGCGCTCTCTCTTGTTGTAGACCAGCTGGAGGCCAGCTGCCAGGAGAAGCACAAGGTAAGGACCAGCTGGTGGAGCGTCACGAGGCGCTCTCTCTTGTTGTAGACCAGCTGGAGGCCAGCTGCCAGGAGAAGCACAAGGTAAGGACCAGCTGGTGGAGCGTCACGAGGCGCTCTCTCTTGTTGTAGACCAGCTGGAGGCCAGCTGCCAGGAGAAGCACAAGGTAAGGACCAGCTGGTGGAGCGTCACGAGGCGCTCTCTCTTGTTGTAGACCAGCTGGAGGCCAGCTGCCAGGAGAAGCACAAGGTAAGGACCAGCTGGTGGAGCGTCACGAGGCGCTCTGTCTTGTTGTAGACCAGCTGGAGGCCAGCTGCCAGGAGAAGCACAAGGTAAGGACCAGCTGGTGGAGCGTCACGAGGCGCTCTCTCTTGTTATAGACCAGCTGGAGGCCAGCTGCCAGGAGAAGCACAAGGTAAGGACCAGCTGGTGGAGCGTCACGAGGCGCTCTCTCTTGTTGTGGACCAGCTGGAGGCCAGCTGCCAGGAGAAGCACAAGGTAAGGACCAGCTGGTGGAGCGTCACGAGGCGCTCTCTCTTGTTGTAGACCAGCTGGAGGCCAGCTGCCAGGAGAAGCACAAGGTAAGGACCAGCTGGTGGAGCGTCACGAGGCGCTCTCTCTTGTTGTGGACCAGCTGGAGGCCAGCTGCCAGGAGAAGCACAAGGTAAGGACCAGCTGGTGGAGCGTCACGAGGCGCTCTCTCTCTTGTTGTAGACCAGCTGGAGGCCAGCTGCCAGGAGAAGCACAAGGTAAGGACCAGCTGGTGGAGCGTCACGAGGCGCTCTCTCTCTTGTTGTAGACCAGCTGGAGGCCAGCTGCCCATAGAAGCACAAGGTAAGGACCAGCTGGTGGAGCGTCACGAGGCGCTCTCTCTTGTTGTAGACCAGCTGGAGGCCAGCTGCCAGGAGAAGCACAAGGTAAGTACCAGCTGGTGGAGCGTCACGAGGCGCTCTCTCTTGTTGTAGACCAGCTGGAGGCCAGCTGCCAGGAGAAGCACAAGGTAAGGACCAGCTGGTGGAGCGTCACGAGGCGCTCTCTCTTGTTGTAGACCAGCTGGAGGCCAGCTGCTAGGAGAAGCACAAGGTAAGGACCAGCTGGTGGAGCGTCACGAGGCGCTCTCTCTTGTTGTAGACCAGCTGGAGGCCAGCCGCCAGGAGAAGCACAAGGTAAGGACCAGCTGGTGGAGCGTCACGAGGCGCTCTCTCTTGTTGTAGACCAGCTGGAGGCCAGCTGCCAGGAGAAGCACAAGGTAAGGACCAGCTGGTGGAGCGTCACGAGGCGCTCTCTCTTGTTGTAGACCAGCTGGAGGCCAGCTGCCAGGAGAAGCACAAGGTAAGGACCAGCTGGTGGAGCGTCACGAGGCGCTCTCTCTTGTTGTAGACCAGCTGGAGGCCAGCTGCCAGGAGAAGCACAAGGTAAGGACCAGCTGGTGGAGCGTCACGAGGCGCTCTGTCTTGTTGTAGACCAGCTGGAGGCCAGCTGCCAGGAGAAGCACAAGGTAAGGACCAGCTGGTGGAGCGTCACGAGGCGCTCTCTCTTGTTATAGACCAGCTGGAGGCCAGCTGCCAGGAGAAGCACAAGGTAAGGACCAGCTGGTGGAGCGTCACGAGGCGCTCTCTCTTGTTGTGGACCAGCTGGAGGCCAGCTGCCAGGAGAAGCACAAGGTAAGGACCAGCTGGTGGAGCGTCACGAGGCGCTCTCTCTTGTTGTAGACCAGCTGGAGGCCAGCTGCCAGGAGAAGCACAAGGTAAGGACCAGCTGGTGGAGCGTCACGAGGCGCTCTCTCTTGTTGTGGACCAGCTGGAGGCCAGCTGCCAGGAGAAGCACAAGGTAAGGACCAGCTGGTGGAGCGTCACGAGGCGCTCTCTCTCTTGTTGTAGACCAGCTGGAGGCCAGCTGCCAGGAGAAGCACAAGGTAAGGACCAGCTGGTGGAGCGTCACGAGGCGCTCTCTCTCTTGTTGTAGACCAGCTGGAGGCCAGCTGCCCATAGAAGCACAAGGTAAGGACCAGCTGGTGGAGCGTCACGAGGCGCTCTCTCTTGTTGTAGACCAGCTGGAGGCCAGCTGCCAGGAGAAGCACAAGGTAAGTACCAGCTGGTGGAGCGTCACGAGGCGCTCTCTCTTGTTGTAGACCAGCTGGAGGCCAGCTGCCAGGAGAAGCACAAGGTAAGGACCAGCTGGTGGAGCGTCACGAGGCGCTCTCTCTTGTTGTAGACCAGCTGGAGGCCAGCTGCTAGGAGAAGCACAAGGTAAGGACCAGCTGGTGGAGCGTCACGAGGCGCTCTCTCTTGTTGTAGACTAGCTGGAGGCCAGCTGCCAGGAGAAGCACAAGGTAAGGACCAGCTGGTGGAGCGTCACGAGGCAGCTGGAGGCCAGCTGCCAGGGGGAAACACATCGAGTTAAACGTCACACTCGTATCACCTAAAAAAAATTATATATAATTGTGATCAATTTAATTGTTATTTGAGATTTGTTATTTGACTTTGGATTTGATGCTTGCAGGAGGTGAAGGAGGAACTACGGAGACTAGAGCGAGTGTACGGACGGCTTCAAGCGGCCACTATGCGCCACCGGCGACTGGAAGATCTTGCCCTCGACAAAGTGGGCGAGCACACCGCAGCCTCCAGGGCAACGCTCAACTTGCGGAGGCGCGTCTCCGACACCAGGGCCATGTGCCGCAAGCTGGTTAGTGTTGCAAGGTGTTCCATGATGGGAATGTCTCCAGGTGCCGCAGGATGGTGACTGGTCAGGTTCCGCAGGCTGGTGAGTGTGGCCAGGTGCCGCAGGCTGGTGAGTGTGGCCAGGTGCCGCAGGCTGGTGAGTGTGGCCAGGTGCCGCAGGCTGGTGAGTGTGGCCAGGTGCCGCAGGCTGGTGAGTGTGGCCAGGTGTCGCAGGCTGGTGAGTGTGGCCAGGTGCCGCAGGCTGGCGATTGTGGCCAGGTGCCGCAGGCTGGTGAGTGTGGCCAGGTGTCGCAGGCTGGTGAGTGTGGCCAGGTGTCGCAGGGTGGTGAGTGTGGCCAGGTGTCGCAGGCTGATGAGTGTGGCCAGGTGCCGCAGGCTGGCGAGTGTGGCCAGGTGTCGCAGGCTGGCGAGTGTGGCCAGGTGTCGCAGGCTGGTGAGTGTGGCCAGGTGCCGCAGGCTGGTGAGTGTGGCCAGGTGCCGCAGGCTGGCGAGTGTGGCCCTAGTTTCAAGTGTGGGAAAATTTGCCTCACAAAACTTATATTACCAGATTGGCAGATCTCAGACATAATCAAGAAGGGTGTGCACACTGCACACACTTTTGGAATGTGCAATGTGGAAATCTCCGCCACGGTACCCCACCATAGATGAGTGAACCAGCGGGTGAAACAAACAACTCCACTCACCTACACATGAAAGTGAAGACGTTTCAGATAATCTTATGACCCCGCAAGATAGAGCGAGAAGTGGAGCAGATAAGCAACTGCGTGATGAGGTATTGCCCACAAGGGTGAGTCATTGTGATCCCAGGTGAATGATTACTCTTATTTATGACAGAGGTAAATGTGGGCCCCCGACATTGTCTGGTGAGTGTGGACCCCACAACATGGTAACTGCATGTTGGAGACAAGGTGGTGTTTATATCGATTGTCTTAGATAATTATAACTAGTGGTTACGTGTGTTAGGATGGTCTATGACTACGTTGTTGTTTTAGATTCAGCTACTGGAACCAAATTTCCATAGCACGGGCTATGGTGAGCCCGTAATGCGACTACGGAGAGTGCCCGTAATATATCGTGATGGAGGTCTAAGGTGTGGTGATTTGTGGTGACGGACGTTGGACTGTGGTGAGTTGTTTAGTGCGTTGGTAGTCAGGTTCGTTGATCTGAGGTGATAGTGTTAAATGCATTGGTGTATGGTAACTTGTAGCTAAGTTAATTGACCTTTTTTTCACGTGTGGCGGCGCAGGAGGACGAGCTGGTGGAGCGGGAGCGGAGTGCGGCCGAGGCAGCCCTGATGGCTTCCGACGGGCGAGCAGCAGTCATCACCCTCACCACCACCAGGGACACGCTCACCACAGTGGTAGACCAACTCAACGCTGACGTTGCCAGGTTTGTTGCCAAACGGCCCTGAATGTGGCCAGGCGCTTCATTAACAGGGAGAAACAAGGGTATTGACTCGTCAGTCGGTTATAATCACTACGATGATTCTTGGTGGTGCATCACGAAGCATCGTTGCACACGGAAAAAAGTGTCCCGACCTCGGGTTTTTTAGTTTTGAGCTGGATTAATTCGTGTATGCATGTTTCCAGATTGTGTATTGTATACATAATTTTACATCATAGTGGGGCGTGGAGGGGACCCATTCTTGTTTCTTCAAGTTCAATATTTTCATCCTTTTATTGGCGTTTGTTCCTAGTAGAGTTCCTCAGTCCTACAGGCATAATATATTGCACTTGTAGTAGTATTAGGAGGCCTCCATCAGTCTCAGGAGACTATGGAGTTGCGCTCTGGTTGTCGGTCTGGAGTGGCCTCACCACGGCGCAAAGCCAGGGTAGGTTGATATGGAGAAGCTGTTACCTAGGCAGCAGCGCTTGTAGTTTGCTGCATTATCACCCCTCGCTGCTCGCGCTAGAGCCCTCATATACGCTCCAGGTTGCTCTTGCAGTATGTGCAACGTGTTACTTAACCACTCACCAGGGACCGTCTTGACGCAATATTAACCAGGTATTGGACCTATAGGTTTTTACTATATTGAAATACCGCTAAGTCAGTCATACAGCTAACTGCCTATGTGCAACAGTTAGTGTGATACACAGACTGCGGTCATCTTTTTTATACTATGTTGAGACAGGTGTGACTAAGTAATGGAGTAGCAAAGTGAGGGACGGTATGTCAGGTATGAGGCTTACCTGAGAGTAGTGTTGTGAGGTAAGACTATATGAGAGGCATGAGGGAGTGTAGTGTAGTGAGTCGCAACTCTAACAATCATGAGGGGGAATATGAGTGCTGTGTAGTGAGAGGAGACTAAGGCAGGTATTAGGTATCTAAGAATAGTGTAGTGAGTTAAGACTGTTGCAGGTATGAGGCAGACCTGAGGAAGGGGCAGGAGAGGCTCAGCGCCAACCAGTGCTGTGTGGACCGACTCAACAAGGAGCTGGCCAAGGTTCTCAACCTCACTGGGGTGAGTCTCACCCTTTATTGCTTAATATCTTCCTTGCTGCCAGATAGCAAAATAAATATTTCAGATCATTTGTGTTGCTCTGTTCCTCGAGTATCTGTGTAATGCTTCTTCACGATATAAACAGTGGAACCAAACTGTTGTGTTGACTAGTAAATATACAACAAAATATCAGTCATGAAAAATGTTTTCAGTTGTTTTACAATCCAATTAAATGGTAGTACTTGTAAAAGTATCCTCTACAGGGAAAATGATATCGGGGCATTCCTTTGCTATCAATATACAGAGGGTCTCACAGACTGTACTGAAATATATCTCCCTTGTAATATGTACTCAAATATATACCTCACATGAAATATATAACTTTAAATGCGTAAAGTTAACGGCTGAGCAAAAGCTTTTTGTAATCACTCACAAATCTGAAGAATATGTGAATTACAGCATTAACGAATGTGTCATTCTCTATTAGCAAAGTATATATGAAATAAAATATATAAATTATCAGTTGTTGTTGTTAAAGATTCGCTACCTGGAATGTAAAATTCCAAGTAGCACGGGCTATGGTGAGCCCGTAGGCCTTTGATAAATTATCAATAAATATATTCACTATTATGATTTAAAGGGAAGTGAGGGACCTCCGGCCGAGCGTGAGGAGCGCCGTCTACGACTCCTGCTGGAGGACCGAGAGAAGGAGAGGAAGGCCCTGGAGGAGGAAGCCCTCACCATGCAGTGCCAGCTGCTGGAGACCCGGGAGGCGAGGGACACCCTTGCCAATACCTCCTCGCTTCTACACCAAGGTCTGTCACACCTTCAGATGCTGAACTGATATTCTGTTCTATAGTTGTTAAATGTGTGAACCTTTCTTCATATGACTGATTACACACTGTTTATGACTGTGAATCCCTTCCTCATGACTATCCCTGCTTGTGGCTCCTTCCTCGTGACTACCCATTTTCTTATTTAGAGCCTTCTTCTTCTTCAGGACCACCCAAGGTGGTGACTCTTCCTCTTGGCTGCCTCCTATTATGACCTTCCTCAGGGCTTCCCCCCTATTGTGACCCTCCTCCCTCCTTCCTCAGGGCTTCCCCCCTATTGTGACCCTCCTCCCTCCTTCCTCAGGGCTTCCCCCCTATTGTGACCCTCCTCCCTCCTTCCTCAGCACTACCACATATTCTAAACCCATGTTTTCGCAAGTCTACCCGCTATTATTTTGTTTACCATCAACCCCAACTCTTGTCTTTAGATTTTATTGTTATCATTTTGTGTCCGTTGACATTTAGCTGTGTTATGACCCCACAACCGGCGCTTCACCGCCTTCGTCTGAACCCTCCATTACTCTGCGGCAGAGTTAAGTGTGTTGCGGAGTCGGCAGGCGCGGTTGGAGGGCGAGGTGGGGCGGGAGCGCGGCGCCCTGAGGGAGGCGCAGCAACGGCAGGAACGGCTGCACCGGGCTGTGGCCACGCTGGACGCCAGGCTTCATCAGGAGAAGCAGACGAGGGAGGCCACCACCCGCGAAGCCCACGCTGCAGAGGCTCTGCTCTTGGCCAACCTGCAGGTACGTTCAACGGACGCTGTGTGACGGGTTTCTTCCCGCTCATCTCTCTCCTGTTCAGATCTTTGAATTTTGCCTTCAGAAGTATTTATTTTACCTATGGCTTTGTTCTTTTGTTTATTGTTCCCGGAACGCTGCGCATACTAGTGTCTTTAGGCATAATATATACGTGCTTTATCTAGAAATCCAACATTCTGCTTTTAACTCGTTTTGTGTGTAGGTACGTTTTCCTAAATTTTATTCTCATTATTATGTTGACCAGACCACACACTAGAAAGGGAAGGGACGACGACGTTCTAGTGTGTGGTCTGGTCAACAGATTTCAGCCACGTTATTGTGACTCATCGTCTTATTATTATGATTATAATATTACATTCTCGAGCATTTTTATATTTTAATTCATTCATTAATCATTTACTCCTGTATGTTCATGCTAGACTAATGAGGACAGTCGTGGTGGTTCTTCGTTATCTCTGTGCTCGTGTTGCTTCTGTTTTTCACTCCCTCTTATGTTTTCGTTAACATACACATCAGAAAATAGTGGTGAGATAGTTTCAGTCTGTCCTGGACCTTTATCAAGTCGTGAATAGAAAGAGTGGTAGAAAAAGTATGGTATACTACTACAAATAGTTCACACCTTCGCGCCTTCTACCACATATTCTGACCCAATATATTGTCTCAACCAATCTTTCTTTACAGGCCTTGATAATGGTCCAAGGCTGACCGAAACCTCGTCACCACTTTTATTTTCAGATGTGTGTGTTGCGTGTCCAGAGATTTCATGCTCTAGCCGAAGCTGCATTCTGTAAATAGACTTGAGCGATGTATTTAAAGCTCAGTAATTACAATATTTCTCTAGGAGCTGGAGAAGGAGGTGGCGAGGAAGGAAGGGGAGGTCGAGCACCTGAGGGAGAAGAAAGAAGAAGTGGAGGGGCAAGTGCTGGAGGCGACGCAGGAGCGAGCACAGCTGGAGAGGGTACTGGTGGAGCTACGTGACGCCAGGGACGCTCTGAGGAAGGAAACTGGAGTCGAGGGTGATCTGCACGCCATGAGGACGGAGATAACCCGCATGCAGGTGAGAGATGACCCTCCCCTCCACCTTACACACACACTCGCTCACTCGCTAAAACACTCGCTCACGTCAGCTGTGTATCAATGCCAGACTTCAAAAACTGCTTTTGTTCATCTTGATATAAGTGAGAACTAAAGGTCACGGGTCTGGTATCGCTGTACAGGCTCGGTGGCGCACACTGGAGGCGACGCAGAAGGAGTTATCTGGCCAGCTGGAGCAGAGTGTGAGCGTGGAGGGGGCCCTGAAGACCCGCACTCTGGCTACCGTGGAGAAGCTCAGGCGTGACCCCAACTCCGCCAAGGCCACCAGACTGATGCACGAAGACATCCTCAAGAGGAAGATGGCGAAGGCTGGGCGGGTCAGTTTTTGTCACCTCTCTTGTTATAATCATTCATTATAACTCATCATTGTTATGATGAATCAGATGTTCTGATAGGTATTGTATGATTGGCCACCACCTGGGGCCCTAGTACCGGTGATATGGCTCGAACACACACACACATACACACACACACAAAGAGAAAGACATAACCATAAAAACAGAAACCTGGAGAGAGAAAGGTAACAAGAGGAAAGAGATAGGTGGAAGGAGAGGGTGAGTGAGAATGGGGAGAGAAACCGACCCCGGGTACCGCCGAGTTCACCATCTAGTGTAATTATAGCTAAACTTTGGTCTCTAAGTCGTATCTGAAGTATCTTAAAGGTATATGAAGTATCATAAATTATATACCGAGTATGGTATATACTTTAAGAGAGTGAGGGAAGGAATACCATGTACTTGTAGAGACTGCGAGAGCTGCAGGCGGCGACGGAGGCAGCGAGGGAAGAGCGAGGTCGTCTGGAAGAGGAAGGGCAGCGCAAGGAAAGGCTTTACTCCCAAAAGGTCCGCCTCCTGCAGGACGCCGCTACGCACCTCGAGGAGAGACTCGTCAAGAAGCAGGAGGTACGGTCTTTATCTCTACTTCTGTCTCTGTCTCTGTACTAACCTGGCTGTGTTTGCTATATTGAGCATCGGTTCCTTAGTCTTGCCTTACGTACTTAAGTATTTTAAGCCAATGGCATTTCCGTAATTTATCCTATCATGTTGACCAGACCACACACGGTGTGGTGGTTGGAAGAGAACTTAAAGAGCGTCCCAACCACTCCAAATTTTCTAAGCGCATCTCAAGAGCCACTTGATGGCCAGTTCCGCTTGCTATTACTTTACCTCACACCGCCCTCAGCAATCATGAGTAGAGAGAGAGTCGTGTCTACCCGTGTGCCTTAGCGTGTCTTCACATGCAATGGTTTGCTTTATGCAACACCACGTCAGATTTAACATCACGATTTTGATAAATTTTCAAACGTAACTTTTAAAAATTTCATACTACATAACTCTCGAACCCGTTCAACATAACTATTGTTGACACGCCGTCAGAGGTCCCTGTGCGCGTGGGTGGGACCTCAGAGTGAATTGAAAGGAAGGGAGTTGGGTGTGTGGCGGAGATCACTGTCTGCCTGGGGTTGGGTCAGTGTGGGGGTCTCTGGATGTTATTGTGAGGAAGGGGGGGGGGGTCTGATTGTTTGTGGGGGTCGCTGGGTTGTGGTGGTTAAGGAACTAAGGTTAGGATGAGAGATCAGAAGGTTGATATAACACATTCATACCCGACAAACCTCTGAATGGAAGCTGAAACTGTTCAAAGCGGCACGCTGCTGGACATATTGAAGTCGTATTGTCAATTCTTGCATGATTCTGTAAAACAATACTGCATGATGTCAAGCCATGTTGCACTCAGAGCTGGACATTGTTGCTAGACAACACGGAAGGCGAAACATTCTTCACAGTCTGCCACCTTACACTTACGTTCTCTGCTACAGGAGCAGCTGCACCTACAGGAGTGGCGCGCGAGGCTGCGACACCTGACGGCGCTGCGGGATGGGCGATACAAGACGCTGGCAGCGGCGGGAGAGGAGGCGCAGCAGGCTCTGAGGTCGAGGCTGGTGACGCGGGCCCACGCCTACACGGGCGTGGTGACGCAGCTGGAGGCCAGCTACCCTCAGATGGAGGTCAAGCTCAGGAACATTAAGGGTCTCCTACAGAACTTCCTAGAGTGAGGAAGCTGTGAAGGAAGAAGAGCTTGGCCAATCAAAGCACTACACACGAGGCATACTTCACGCCATACCAGCTATGTCATAGTAACCTCCTCGCCCCTTCTGCAGTGTGATTGTGGCTGGTAATGTAAGCTGGACTAGTCCAGCCAAGTTACATTCTTCTCCTTCACATTAAAATCGTCTATAAAATAGTTGTAACTGCAGTAGCATTATTTAGCATCGTCCAAGAAACGTGTTGCCAGGTACTGGAACAATTTCCAGTGTTTGGGTACCACAAAATTTACTATTGGTACTCATTGTACCTCTCATATGTATTGTGAGGCGATAATACAACCTTGGAGCACAGTACTGTGAGAGTAGCGGCATGAAGAACACTTCAGAAGGTATGAAGATCACAACAACACAACAGGTTTGCCAAGACAGCTGGGTTGTGTGGTGTAATGGTGCTTTATAGTTTAACTAAAAATCAGCATTTTTCACGTTGGAGTAAATTGCGAGAAAAAAATTGGTGTGTTAATTGGGAGGACAGATTGCTGGGGGTGACGAGACGTCGTTATCTTGAGGTTATCTTGAGATGATTTCGGGGCTTTAGTGTCCCCGCGGCCCGGTCCTCGACCAGGCCTCCACCCCCAGGAAGCAGTCCGTGACAGCTGACTAACACCCGGGTACCTATTTTACTGCTAGGTAACAGGGGCATAGGGTGAAAGAAACTCTGCCCATTGTTTCTCGCCGGCGCCTGGGATCGAACCCAGGATCACATGATCACAAGTCCAGCGTGCTGTCCGCTCGGCCGACCGGCTCCCTCGGTCGTGGCTCGGTATTCTGCACATATTTCACATTTGCAGACAAAACACATCCCAAAATTACTGTGAGTAATATTTTAGTATTGGTGGAGTATCTGTGAGTGTCCGTATAAGCTTAGGAGTGAGTGCTCAGCTTAATAAGTAGAGTAAGTCTCTCTTTTCTGTAAAACATAATTACTTGTCATACCTTTTGTGTTTTTGTATTTAGCATTTAAGTTCAATAAATTTAAGCAGAGTACAATCTTTCCCTGGATCCAAAATAACGCTCGTGTGTCCGATTTCCGATATTAACGATATTTTGAAAACTGCAGGGGGGTTTGGGCAAAATATGACCCATCGCCATTTTCAGTAATTGGCATATTTTCGGTATAAAAAGTCGTAATTTGAAAATGCAAATAGGTGCAGAGAGCCAGAATTTGGCTCCAAAATATGGCTCAGGCCTCGAATTTGGGATATTTTGAAAACAGCAGGGGGGTTTGGACAAAATGTGACCCACCGCCGCTTTCAGTAATTGGCATATTTTCGGTATAAAAAGTCATAATTTCAAACTGCGAATACGTGCAGAGAGCCAGAATTTGGGTCCAAAATATGGCTCAGGCCTCGAATTTGGGATGTTTGGGATATTTTGAAAACTGCAGGGGGGTTTGGGTAAAATGTGACCCACCGCTGCTTTCAGTAATTGGCATATTTTCGGTATAAAAAGTCGTAATTGCAAACTGCGAATACGTGCAGAGAGCCAGAATTTGGCTCCAAAATATGGCTCAGGCCTCAAATTAGGGATGTTTGGGATATTTTGAAAACTGTAGGGGGGTTTGGGCAAAATGTGACCCACCGCCGCTCTCAGTAATTGGCATATTTTCAATATAAAAAGTCGTAATTTCAAACTGCGAATACGTGCAGTGAGCCAGAATTTGGCTCCAAAATATGGCTCAGGCCTCGAATTTGGGATGTTTGGGATATTTTGAAAACTGCAGGGGGGTTTGGGCAAAATGTGACCCACCGCCGCTTTCAGTAATTGGCATATTTTCGTTAAAAAAAAGTCTTAATTTCAAACTGCGAATACGTGTAGAGAGCCAGAATTTGGCTCCAAAATATGGCTCAGGCCTCGAATTTGGGATGTTTGGGATATTTTGAAAACTGTAGGGGGGTTTGGGTAAAATGTGACCCACCGCTGCTTTCAGTAATTGGCATATTTTCGGTATAAAAAGTCGTAATTGCAAACTGCGAATACGTGCAGAGAGCCAGAATTTGGCTCCAATATATGGCTCAGGCCTCAAATTAGGGATGTTTGGGATATTTTGAAAACTGCAGAGGTGTTTGGGGAAAATGTGACCCACCGCCGCTCTCAGTAATTGGCATATTTTCGGTATAAAAAGTAGTAATTTCAAACTGCGAATACGTGCAGAGAGCCAGAATTTGGGTCCAAAATATGGCTCAGGCCTCGAATTTGGGATGTTTGGGATATTTTGAAAACTGCAGGGGGGTTTGGGCAAAATGTGACCCACCGCCGCTTTCAGTAATTGGCATATTTTCGGTATAAAAAGTAGTAATTGCAAACTGCGAATACGTGCAGAGAGCCAGAATTTGGCTCCAAAATATGGCTCAGGCCTCGAATTTGGGATGTTTGGGATATTTTGAAAACTGCAGGGGGGTTTGGGCAAAATGTGACCCGCCA
This sequence comes from Procambarus clarkii, assembly GCF_040958095.1. Classification (NCBI taxonomy): domain Eukaryota; kingdom Metazoa; phylum Arthropoda; class Malacostraca; order Decapoda; family Cambaridae; genus Procambarus; species Procambarus clarkii. The sequence goes on along the minus strand of NC_091239.1, from coordinate 8,362,794 downwards.
CCGCTTTCAGTAATTGGCATATTTTCGGTAAAAAAAAGTCGTAATTTCAAACTTCGAATACGTGCAGAGAGCCAGAAATTGGCTCCAAAATAGGGTTCAGGCCTCGAATTTGGGATGTTTGGGATATTTTGAAAACTGCAGGGGGGTTTGGGCAAAATGTGACCCACCGCCGCTTTCAGTAATTGGCATATTTTCGGTATAAAAAGTCGTAATTGCAAACTGCGAATACGTGCAGAGAGCCAGAATTTGGCTCCAAAATATAGCTCAGGCCTCAAATTAGGGATGTTTGGGATATTTTGAAACCTGCAGGGGTGTTTGGGCAAAATGTGACCCACCGCCGCTCTCAGTAATTGGCATATTTTCGGTATAAAAAGTCGTAATTTCAAACTGCGAATACGTGCAGTGAGCCAGAATTTGGCTCCAAAATATGGCTCAGGCCTCGAATTTGGGATGTTTGGGATATTTTGAAAACTGCAGGGGGGTTTGGGCAAAATGTGACCCACCGCCGCTTTCAGTAATTGGCATATTTTCAGTATAAAAAGTCGTAATTTCAAACTGTGAATACGTGCAGAGAGTCAGAATTTGGCTCCAAAATATAGCTCAGGCCTCGAATTTGGGATGTTTGGGATATTTTGAAAACTGCATGGGGGTTTGGGGAAAATATGAACCAACGCCCTTTTCAGTAATTGGCATATTTTCGGTATAAAAAGTCGTAATTTGAAAATGAAAATAGGTGCAGAGAGTCAAAGTTCGGCTAAAAAATCATGTTCAAGATTCAAAGTTCCGACATTTCAGATATTTTGAAAACTGCAGGGGGGTTTTTGCAAAATATGACCCATTGCCTTTTTCAGTAATTGGCGTATTTTCGACATAAAAAGTCGTAATTTGGAAATGAAAATAGGTGCAGAGAGTCAGAATTCGGCTCAAAAATCACGCGCAGGTGTCAATTTTCCAACATTTCAGTTATTTTGAAAACCGCTGGGTGGTTTGGCCAAAATATGACCCATCGCCGTTTTCAGTAATTGACATATTTTCGGTATAAAAAGTGGTTTTAAAATGAAAATAGGTGCAGAGAGTCAGAATTCGGCTCGTAGATGACCAAGTGGGTTCACTTGTCCCCTAGAGTAACTTAGAGATGCCCAAAACACTGGCTTAAAATACCTTTACACGAAACACACACCTAGCTAGTAGTAGGGTGTGTTAATGAGTTCTTAACGTGTAGAATAAGCCCAGAATAAGGTAAGGGAAGAGAGGAGGAGGAAGAGGAGACAGCCACATAGGGAAATGTTGACATCTGCACAGCAGTCCAGACAAGACCGAGGGAGAGCCCAGTGACCGAGCTCTCTCAAGCTGCTGCCGGGAAGATTCCTAGCTGATCGTACAGCTATAAACATTACAAGTCTTCACCGACATTCAATACTGGTTAATTTAACAGTTTTTAGTTGATAACTGGTTCAATATTATATTTAATCATCAACAAGCTCAGGGTCTGAATGCTTTGTGAGAAACAAGATTCATTGTACGTTTGGCAAGGAAAATGGAACCAAGGTATGAGACACTCTACGTATAAACGTTATTGTTAATTAAATATTCTTCTCACAATATTTGGAACTCAATTTGACCTCTGGTTTCCAACTAAGAACCCAGGGTCGTAACAACTGCATAGTATAATGATAGGAAAAAAAGCACTGGAAATTAACTCCAAACATACAAATGGCGGATAATAGGAGCATCCACATTTAGACGAATATAAGGATATAGAGCCTAAACATGCCAAAGGCATGCAGTCTGGATAGGTAAATAGAATATTGAACAGATAAGGAACCCCGGAAGTGTACTGCATTTTCTGTGCCTCGAATTACATCCACTTAGCAGCTATTTGATGCCAAATTTTCTTATCGCACCTTTGCTTATCTGTAGGTTACCATGTGAGCCAGATACAGGAGAGTGATACTGATAACGTTCACCGCTGAGTGTGCCCGGGAGTTAATGGGACCATATATCTTATCTGTTTAGGTTGATAATGAGGCTGTGTAGGCTTCCTGTCATCACCAAGTTTAGTCTTTTATTTTAGAAGATTCTATAGTTTCTACACTAGTTTGGAGCAGCTATGATCGGGTAATACAAGCTCCGGGAAGTCACAATAACGTGGCTGAAGTATGTTGATCAGACCACACACTAGAAGGTGAAGAGACGACGACATTTCGGTCCGTCCTGGACCATTTTGGTCCGTCCTGGACCATTTTGGTCCGACCTGGACCTGAGAATGGTCCAGGACGGACCGAAACGTCGTCGTCCCTTCACCTTCTAGTGTGTGGTCTGGTCAACAAGCTCCGGGAACCTCTGCTCATACTGGACTAGCTCTACAACTTATTATTTAATTCAAACAATTAAATAATATGAAGACAGAATTTATTCTGAGCAGACAGTTAAAGTTTAAGTTATACATATTTCGTTTGAGATCATTAAAATAGAGAACAGTTCGATACATATGTTCATGCTACCGGAGCTGATGACAGTTTTGTCATTGTGAGTGTTATTGATGGTGGTGATGGTACAAGAACACTCTTTTTTGTCTATCTGGTTAATGTCACTATGTTTCATAGTGAAAACTGGACTGAAAACATTAATTAATAAATTAACAAATCCACAAGGGCCGTGACGAGGGTTCTGTGCGTGTCCCTTGTTCTGTCACGGCCCTTGTGGGTTTGTTCATTTGATGCATCACGCTATTGTGATTTCTGTGTGTAATTAAGAAATTATTAGCTAAATGGGTTGATCCAACATCGTATTTGCCTGGCAGACCCTGCAAGGCCTAGCATAAGTAGGCCTATACCATGTTGAGGCAACATCTACCAGGCGACGTTACCAGTCCTATCATCAGTAGGCCTACCATGGATGAGGCTTCATTAATCTGGCAGCCTCTGAGAGTATTGTTTATTGTGCTATATTAAGCATTCAATAAATGTTGCAGAACGAAAAAGGTCCCAAAGACAAGGAATTGTGCAAAACAACAGAGTATGGTTCAGAACCCCACAAATGACGCGAGGTTTAAGTCGTGTGTGGTGTTGCTCTGGGCATCATTGGCTACCACACTCCGTGTATACTGTTGTATTTACATGAAGTGTGTGCTCCCACTTGCTCCCAGTGGGCGCCCAGTTCACAAGCCTGTCATATTTACCACTGCACTACACCTGAACCATGGAATGTTGAGGATATATTTTATAATACTTTAAATTCTGGATTAATTTTCAACAATATCAGAGGGAAAGATATATTTGTATATTTCGTATTTACGCATAGGGATAAAGGTGCATAATGTTGTTGCATGGTGTAAGCACTTTGTAACTTTCCATTATATATATTGATATGATTTTTATAATGCTTAGCTGAATGAATTTATAGAGGTTCAGTTTAATAGTCGATGTGTGTGTGCGTCTGCAGTCTTTTTCATGATACTGCAAATGTATATTATACTTGAATGGGTACCCGGCTGTTCCTGGGTCTCTTCCTTGCCCTACACGACCTCGTCCCATCCTCTATCACTCTTCACTCCCTCTTCCTGCCCTTGTCCCCTCCACTCCCCCCTCTCGTCCCCTCATTTCCCACCCCCCTTTCTTTCCAACCCCTCTCAGAAAATATTTTATTACGAAGCACTGAAAGTGGTGAACAACTGTATGACAAACAAATATTTCAGACTTTAGGAGAATCGCAAGGGGGAGAGGGGGTGCTCTGTAAGTGCCGATATTTCTTGATGCATTTCACTTTGGGCAACACTGACTGGCCTGTGGCACTCCCCTACCCCACATGATCCATCCTGGCAAGTTGAGTGAGGCTGGACCCAAACATCTAGCCTCTATCCTCGGTCAAACATCCAGACATTCCATTTTATACATACCACTCAGAATAGGTATGCCCAGGGTGCATACTAAATAAACTTATTTGTATTGTACGTATGCATGTACATAAGGAAGTTGTAAATAAAATATCATGTATACAAATAATGATCAAATACAATAAAACTATATTGTAGTTTCGTGTGTGGAGCGCCATGCCAACCATATCAGATGGCAACTTTGTAACGCAGGTGGTGGGTTGGTGGGTGTTCAGTGGTGGGGGTGTACTGGGGTCGGGGAGGGAATGGCGAGGGGGTTATGTTGATGGGGAAGAGGAGGGGTGGGGGCCTTGGTGTGGGTTGGGGGGAGTCGACAATACCAGACACACTTCACCAGTTACCCTCCTGACTGCGTAGCGCTACTACCTTGCCGCTCCACCTGCCATTTTCCTCTTATCGTTTGTCTACTCATAATCTCTGAGTTAAAAACATATTATTGTGCATATCTAGAGCGAGGATAATGTGACACAGGAAGGGAACACGGCCAATATTAGCAGCAAATTGGACTCGTGGGTGCAGGACAATGATATACAAATTATTATAACATAAAAGTGATGACGCTTACATAAAGGTGATCTGGTGTTCTTACAAATAAAATGAAGACAATTGCAGTGAAGGCGGTGGTGTTGGGGACTCAAGGTAAGGCAGAACTAATGTCTTTTTACTGATTAGTCTGAGGAATTGTTAATGTTATTTTCGATCCTGGTTTGATAAACTTCACTGAGACAGTTAAGCAAGTCCTAACTGCGTCTTGCTACAAGTGACGGAATTAACAGCCAGCAGGGTTTTTTACTATATTGTGGAGTGTAGTGTATGTTACGGCACACTCGTATATGGTAATATTAGTACCATTGTATTAAAATTATTCAAAATTGTTAAAAAAAAGTTGGAAAGTGCACTGGAAGGTAATCACGAGAAGAATAATGGAGGGGGGATAAACTATTAATTGGGAATTTTTATAGAGGTCAATGTCAAGGTCACCAAAATAAGGTAAGAATTATACCAATTATTTAATTGGAAATAAATATTTGAAAGTAACTAAAATCAATCTGCCTGTTAGACAAATCGGGTCTTGCATTTTAGACCAAATAGTGCGGTCCTGGCTATTAGGTACGATATGTATATAGTCAGATATAATGTATATACACAGATGCACACAACCTGTACACCAGATGATTGACAGTTGAGAGGCGGGACCAAAGAGCCGAAGCTCAACCCCCGCAAACACAACTAGGTTGAGTACACCCGCACAGTTTCTGATCTCTGTGAAGTTATATAAATAATGTGATATCTTGACTGAAGGTTAAATGTAATGATACGCGGTCAATAGTCACGAGACAATATATCAAATGGGTAAAATATAACATCTAGAGTGCTCGAACAATTAACCCGAATATAAATTTAATTGGTCATGGAGACACCATACTTTCGTACAGCAATTTGTGCAGGAACATGCTATGTAAAACCTCTCCAGGTCGAAATTGAAATAAGTTTATTGAGGTAAAATACACACAAAGGGATGAGGTAGCTCAAGCTATTCTCACCCCGTTTAGTACATCGTGTTAATACATACATAGACACACATCACAAACAATAAACATTACCAAACATTCCGAGAGATAAACATATACATTTTCTACCTCCAGGTTTGTTCTCTGAATGTCAACCTCTCTCCCTAGGGGTGGGTAGGGGTTAGGGAGGGGGCGAATGTTTGTTGGGGGTGGAGGAGGAGGGGTTGACCGGGGGTGGAGAGGGGGAGTGCTACTGAGCATGATGCTAACAACGCATCCATTTGAAGAATAGAAATAGCCTAAGCTACTTTATCCATTTGAAGAATAGAAATAGCCTAAGCTACTTTATCCATTTGAAGAATAGAAATAGCCTAAGCTACTTTATCCATTTGAAGAATAGAAATAGCCTAAGCTACTTTACCCATTTGAAGAATAGAAATAGCCTAAGCTACTTTATCCATTTGAAGAATAGAAATAGCCTAAGCTACTTTACCCATTTGAAGAATAGAAATAGCCTAAGCTACTTTATCCATTTGAAGAATAGAAATAGCCTAAGCTACTTTATCCATTTGAAGAATAGAAATAGCCTAAGCTACTTTATCCTTTTGAGATGTATTTTATTGTCTGGATAAACGTACTTGAACTTAACTCATCCATGGATGGTGTTACCATCTACAAGGATTATGAGCTGATAGTGTAAAGGAAGAAATGTTTATCACTCAAAATGTTCGGTAATATGTTTTTATATGTGATGTGTCTATTTATGGATGAATATGTTGTACTGAACGAGGTGAGGATAGCTTGAGCTACCTCATCCCTTTGTGTGTAGTTTACCTCAATAAACTTATTTGAATTTGAATTTTAATGAGGTGGTAAATATAACCGGAGAACCGCCATGTATGGTGGCTGGTTGTCGCCCCCCACCCCCGTCCTATGCTCGAACCGCTGTCACACCTTCTGTGGTGTGATAAATCATTATCATACCGTTTGGTTTAATGTTGGGTTTAGCCAATAAATCGCAAGGGCTATTAAGGCCATTATAGTTGGTTACTGGCCTGTCAGAAAAGAAGTTGACTTGAAGTCCTCAATAAAGATCAAGACTAATAGATAAGTGTTTTCTCTGTCTCTGTGCATATATACATCCCTGGTATAGCTGACTGGGTATATCAATTGGTGTGTGAGGCATGGGGGTATTATATATTCCGCCCATGCTATCGTCACTCTGATAAATTAGATAACAGATATTACACTCAGAGGGCGGGAGATTACAGGAGCCATACTGTGTCTTGTGTCTCTTGGGGGGGGGGGGGGGTGGAAGTTGGGTGAAAGTGCAGTAGTCCCTTTTGTTATGCAAGAGTTGTAGGTTATCTGTAGTTGTCCAGTGTTGGGGATTTAACAGTCTGTAGTTAGTCCAGAGTTAATGTCGTGTAGGCCAGCCCGCGCTAATGGCTAATACAGACGACTTGTTAGCCGTCAGTTGGTATTATATTGACAAATACTACGGAGTACGGGCAATGCAGTTCTATGACATGCATAAAAAAATGTTAATGTTTGTTAAACTATGAGTCGTAAGGTGTTAGGTTACACTCCCTTTGTGTTCCTCATTCACCTCACTAATCCTAGTTCAGTTGATCCTCTTGTCTCCGTAGTCTTGCCTATCCAATTGGATTTGTTGGTAGAGTGACTGCCTCACCGTTTGCAAGGTGGAGTTCGATCCCCGATAGTTCAAGTGGCTGGCTGGGAGTATCTAAAGAGTTACAGCTCCTGTGCCAGGTAAGTCCACTACGGGCTCACCATAGGCCGTGCTACTTGTCATTGCTGTTCCTAGTAGCTGAATCTGAAACAATAAACAACTTCGTGTCCTTCCAAGTGTTATATTGTAATTCTGGCTTGGCGCTTTCTTCTGATTATTACGTTAACTTAACAATCAGTGTCATTGTGCACTCGCCCCACCAGCGGTTGGGTCTGAGTTCGAGTTCTAGCCAGGAAGGATTGACTGGGTGCCACTTAACTGTTATCCCCAGTTTATCAAATCAATCCCTTTATTATAACTATTTCTTGCCATCAGAAGTTTTAAAAGCGGTTGTATTCACAGTATAGACTCGGGTATAGAATAAAAATACTGATGTGATTTATGACTTCAAAAGTAATACACCAAGTGAGGAAAGGAAAACCAACACTTACACTAGAGCACAATGACCGCTACAGGTGAGGCCTTTAGAGTTATGCTCAAACTCTTCCGTCAACAAATTATAATAGATCATAGTCTAACGATCTAAGTAATATCATGTATATTTTATCAGTACTAAACTCTACTGATAAAATCCCGCTTTATACACAAGGGTAACTCCATACAATCATTATGCAAAAACAAAAGAGCTGCAACGTTTTTGTTTTCTCTTCAGAAAAACTAGTAGTTTCAGTTCAACAGTTGTTAGTGTGGAACTGACTTGGTTGGATCAGAAATAGCACCACGTATCATTTAAGTTATCAGTGAAGCAACCACACGGCAGCCTACAGCATGTATGATGCAACGGCTGTCCTGCAGATAAGGTGTGACGATACTGGTGTTTAAATTCATTGTCCTGTCAGTTGTGTTGTCATCGTGTCCTTCGCTTGTCCTTGACAGTTCCGTGTCAGTTGACCCAGTACTGGATGTTGTTGTCTCTGCAAGACCATCGAGGCTGCTACGCAACAGTGATGGCGGGTCCTTGCAGACGATGACTCGCAATAACGTGGCTGAAGACGATGAGACAATCGACTTGAGAATGATCCAGGACGGACCGAAACGTCGTCGTCCCTTCACCTTCTAGTGTGTGGTCTGGTCAACGTGGCTGAAGATACGATGACCAAACCACATCAGAAGATGGAGAAACGACGCAGTTTCGGTCTGTCCTGGACCGAAATCAAGTCGTATGTGGCTCGATAATGGTCAAGGACGGACCGAAACGTCGTATTTTCTCCGTCTTTTGCTGTGTGGTTTTTCATCAAGATGTTTCTTCTCTGGCCTTTACTTTACGCAATTCATTGGCGGCAGGCAAACTGGTGACTTGAGAATGGTCCAGGACGGACCGGACCGTCGTCCCTTCATTTTCTAGTGTGTGGATTGGTCAACACAGACAAACTAATTTCCCGTTCCCTTCTTCACCCTTCAGTGCCTTGAAGGTGAAGGTGGACTATAAGCAACAGTCCTACCGAGACTCTCCATACACCGTCCAACAATCCTAAGAGTGTAACGATCCCGAATTACAAACCTCCAACCGCCCCAGTTACCGTTACAAATTCAAATTCGAAAACTTCATTAATAAATGTTTGTACAGTTATAATGTGTTACTTTACACAGCGACACTACATTATTTACCCACGCGAAAGTCATAATGACAGAGTAATATGAAATCATTTTAATTATATACTGTTCCTTTCAAACTGTTCTTCAGCTCTCATGGCAGCTGTTAGTAAGTTATATGGTAAGCTGGGATTGGTGGGGTCAACTCTGACCCTAAGTCAGTGTGTTTTAATTGTGTATCTTGAGCTCGGTTCATTTCTGAAGTAAAAATAATAATTGCTATTACAGGTGTGGGAAAGACGTCGCTAGTGACGTGCTACGAGACCAAGACCTTCCACAGGAACACCAGCTCCACCATCGGCGCCTCCTTCAGCAAGGTGGAAATATTCCTGAGCGGCACAAAGGTCAAGATGCAGGTAGGGAACTGTCACGCATGGAGGGGATGAACTGGGGGGACATCCCTTTCTCCTCCTCCTCTACCCACGGGAGACATCTCCAGTCACGCAGGGTGCAGTTGCACCTCCACAGATCTCAAGTATCAGCTCTTGATACTGGTAATGGCTCAAAAGGGCCACCACTTACGGGCTATTCATGCCCGTGCCACCTTTTGGGTGGCTTAATCTTCATCAATCAATCCTCCTCTAATTACACGCCGAAATTTTAGCACCGCCCCTGTGCCAGTTAAGTACACTACGGGCTCACCATAGCCCCTGCTACTTGCCCCGTTCCTGTGCCAGGTAAGTTTCGGGCTTGCCATAGCCCGTGCTACTTGGAACTTGTTCCGAGTAGCTGAATCTATAACAACATAATTACACGATCAAAGACCTGTTGATGGGATAAGAGATCAAGCCACCCAAGAGGTGGCACGGGCATGAATAGCCCGTAAACCAAAGACCACATTCACTCCAAACATCTACCACCTCCCCATGCTCGTGTCACCTCTTGTGCCCTAATCGTCATTGGTAAAGCTATCTTCTCTAAGCTAGGTCGCTGTGGGATGAAGATTGAGAGTTCATAAATGCATATGCACAAATAACAAAAACGTGATATATCCATGAGGAAATATTGTTCAGGTACGTAGTTCGATCCCAACATTCTTCAATATTCAATATTATTTTTTGTAAGAAATGTTCATTAGATAAGAGCAGTTTTCTTTTATCGGCCCACACGGGAGACATCTCCCGTCACCCAGGGTGCAGTCGCACCTCCATAGATCTCCAGTATCATCTATTGATACTGGTAATGGCTCAAAAGGGCCACCACTTACGGGCTATTCATGCCCGTGCCACCTTTTGGGTGGCTTAATCTTCATCATCATCTTATCGGCCCATTTTAAAGCCTAGGCGTGTGGGGGGTGCCAGAGCCGATGGTGAATCCACAGTGATAATTATTTGGGCAGTGTTAAATGTCTGCTCTAGTTACATTAAGTAATTATGCGGGATATAATTATATTTACACGAACAATAACGCCCAAGAGTGTTGCAGTACAGTGGTTTACGTCCTCGACTCACAATTAAGGATCTATGCTTAGACTCTTGAGCCAGACACAAATGGTTGAGTACGTTTCCATTCGCTGATGCCTCTGTTCATCTAGCAGTAAATAGGTACTTGGGATTTAGTCAACTGTTGTGGGTTGCTTAAAAGGAAAAGTCGATTGTTGATTTAGGGAGACCTCGATGAACCCAAGTACAGGCTTCCTGTCCCAAACAATGAGAATTAACCCATTATTGTCTTGAGCTCCTTGCTACACTTCCAAGATCTTCGAAACTCTCCAATTTCTGTCCGAGACTAATGTGATTGAACAAATCCACAAGGGCCGTGACGAGGATTCGAACATCCGGGAGCATCCCAGACACTGCCTTAATCGACTGAGCTACGACAGGGTTAAGAGTTGAAACCTCAGTGTCTGGGATGCTCCCGGACGCAAGTTCCAATCCTCGTCACGGCCCTTGTGGATTTGTTCATTTGATTCATTACGTTAGTGTGATTTCTGTGTGTACTAATGTGATTGTTTTGTTTTAGTATATGACACACTTTGAGGTATTTCTGAACAGTGCAATCTTGCAGGTGTGGGACACAGCCGGACAAGAAAGATTTCGCTCTATGGCGCCCATGTACTATCGAGGAGCCAATGCTGCTTTCCTGGTGTTTGACTTGACAAAATATGACACCTTTACTGACGTGCAGTCTTGGGTTAATGGTGAGTTGATAACTATTGTTTGTGCAGTGACAATAACGAGGCAGAATACAAAATAACGGAACACAAACATGTGAAGAGAGATAAATTGTCATCTACACTTGCGTGGAAATAAACAAACCAGGGTTCGTGGTTCGAGACTCATACAACTCTGGTGAATGAAATGTAAAGAGATCATTAACGAGTGACGACGTATTGGTCCACATCTTTGACCCTTATCAACATGAAAAGGATGGAATTCAGTTTCCTCACTTTCCTTTTTTCTTAGTTTGTGTAAGTTGGGTTATTAGGTGCTGTTTGCTTCCAGCTGTTTTTAGAACACCTGAATGGATTTGGAACTTGTACCTAGGATTGTTGACTTGTATCAAGTCAACAATCGACTTGAGATTGGTCCAGGACGGACCGAAACGTCGTCGTCCCTTCACCTTCTAGTGTGTGGTCTGGTCAACAGAATGTATAGAGTGTGGCTGTTGTTGTATAAGATTCAGCTACTGGGAACAAAAAGTTTCAAGTAGCACGGCCTATGGTGAGCCCGTGGTGGACTTACCTGGCATAGTAGCGGGGGTTGTAACTAGATTGTGGTGGGAAATTTTGTTTACAAAACTCTTAACCCATGCGTGAGAGTGATGAAGGCTTGCTTCCTCCACCACCGTGCAGCGCTGAGCTTAGCAACAAGTTCACCACCACCAATCATCACTAACATCATAATGGGTTAATAATTATAACGAAATATTGTTTTCAGATCCATATTCTCTCTAGTGGACACCACATACATGTGTGTGTGTCTGGTAAGTCACCGCTTATGATGGGCAAGCAGTGGATTTGTTCCAAGTTGGGTGATTGCCAGAGGCAATATTTCACCTTCTCTGTGCCCTATTTGGGATGGTTATGTTTGGTCGCAATCACATGACATGTTGGTCAATTGATAGGCATCACTAATGCCTGTCACCGAAGTTACAGCCACGCTCCTGTGCCAGGTAAGTCCACTACGGGCTCACCATAGCCCGTGCTACTTGGAACTTTTTGTTCCCAGTAGCTAAATCTATAACAACATGCCTGTCGCCACCACGTGTTCTCATGTTGGTTAATCATGCCAACTAATACCCACACCACAGCTGTCTGGGTACAAGTGACAGGATGAACAACCCAGCGGGTTTTCTTCCTATTGGGGAGTGTTGTACATGCTGCTATGGCGGTGTGTTCACTCACAGGATGAGTGGCGCTGCCCAATACTGTCACTATGGCGGTGTGTCCACTCACAGGATGAGTGGCGCTGCCCAATACTTTCACTATGGCGGTGTGTCCACTCACAGGATGAGTGACGCTGCCCAATACTGTCACTATGGCGGTGTGTCCACTCACAGGATGAGTGGCGCTGCCCAATACTGTCACTATGGCGGTGTGTCCACTCACAGGATGAGTGGCGTTGCCCAATACTGTCACTATGGCGGTGTGTCCACTCACAGGATGAGTGGCGCTGCCCAATACTGTCACTATGGTGGTGTGTTCACTCACAGGATGAGTGGCGCTGCCCAATACTGTCACTATGGCGGTGTGTCCACCCACAGGATGAGTGGCGCTGCCCAATACTGTCACTATGGCGGTGTATCCACCCACAGGATGAATGACGCTGCCCAATACTGTCACTATGGCGGTGTGTCCACCCACAGGATGAATGACGCTGCCCAATAAACTCGCCCCTCGAGGCAAAATTTAATTAAAAAAACACACAACCAAGATATTTGTATTTACTGCAGTCAAATTATTTTTAAATAGTTTTGATTATTGAAGGTTTTGACGTGTTCTTGGCAGAGTTGACGACCTGTGTGGGTGATGGACTGATGCTGGTGGTGGTGGGTAACAAGAAGGATCTCCAGGATGACAGAGCTGTCGACACCAACACTGCAGAAGAATATGCTGACTCCATAGGAGCTGCCTTCGTGGAGACATCTGCTCGTGATAACTCGGGTATGTTGTCCTTTTTTGTGTGTAATTACCTATTTGTGATAACGTTATCATACATAGGTAACTAAGGTTAACTACATACAGTATTTGTGGGATGTTTTGTCATCATATAATTATCACTTTCGCGCTCTTGGGAAACGAAAATTAAACTTGTCTCTATGAGCGCTGCGTTTCGGGCGATCGAGCGGCTACATTGAAAAGTGTGTACTCTTTTCACTGTCCTGACATTAATTTTCGATGTACGTATTTCATTTTTGTACCAATGTATTTGCAATAGAATGTTCTAGAAGAACATAAGTATAAAATGTCACCAAAGCATGAGTTAGACCAGCACCAAATAAAACTACGTCGATTACACTCGTCGTGTCAACAATACAAAGGTCTTACCACGATGATGCAGTGCCATGCCGTTCTCCCAAACAGGCTATGCGGCTATTAGAGAAAACGAAAATTTCATGGCAAACATTTGTAAACTATCCCAAAGTCGATCAGATAAAAAATGGATTTTATAAAAATATTTTTTCTCGTGACTCGAGTCCGCGTCACGAACTCGCTCACAACACAAAAATGGGTAACGCTCTTGAGCATTACCTCGAAAGTTTTACGTCTACGTTTACATATACGATTTACTTTAGGCTTGTAGTGGTTTCACTTTGAACAGAAGGCTCTCTCTTCGTGCACGGTTACTTTCCTATACAAAATTAAATAACATGTAAACTAAACTTTACGTATATTGAGTAAAATAAGGCTATGTACCAGGTGCCTTCAATAAACTAATTAGTTCCACACATAACAAACCGCCTATTTAACATGAATAGTTAATGCTCTCGCCATTTTACAGACAACTATGAATGCTTGGAATGTGGAATTATGTATAAATATAACCCCAGAAGTTTTTAAAACGTGTGAATGTAGAGTTTGTGGAAACCCGACTCACTGCTGAAAATGTGGTTGTTGATGTTTAAGATTCAGCTGCTGGGAACAAAAAGTTCAAAGTAGCACGGGTTATGGTGAGCCCGTAGTGGACTTACCTGGCACAGGAGCGGGGCTGTAACTTGAAAATGTGGTGTATGTGAAACTTATCTGGTCGCCCAGCATCGCTCGAGGCTGGTCGGTTCACTACTGTTTTGGAGACATTAAACCCGAATATAATGCCCGAAACGCTGCGCGTACTAGTGGCTTTACAAGAATGTAATTAATATGCTATGTATCCTCACAATCCCAATGTACCTTCTTGTATATATATAAATAAGTAAATAAATAAATCCATCTTGTCATAATCACTATTTTTGTCTCCCCCCTTCCCAAAAAATCTTGTTCTCTTATGTATACCAAATGTTTTCAGGTGTGGAAGACATGTTCAACATAGTGGCTATTGAGATGGTCAGACGAGCTGAGAGTGACGAAAATTCCAGTCTTAGAATATATTCATCTGAAGTAAGTGGTTTTATTAATGTTTTGTTAGTTTTGGCGTGGGAATGTTACGACCCCACCATTCTATGGTGTTCCTATCTGCTTTGAATCCCCCTGTGTTCTAATGTGGGGGGAGAATAGGCCAGTTTTCACATTTTCTAACTATTATAATCTAAAATAGCCTTCAGTGTGGGTATTTTAAATTATAATGTGGCCCAGGCCGCACTTGGCCTGGGCCCAGAAAGTTGAGGTTGCTTTGGGCGGGTATGAAGAATGTGAATGGAATACATTGAGAACAGAAGCAACTATAAGGGACAATATTTTTTAAAGACAAGGAAGTTTCATGTGCTAGCTTTATGCAAGAAAAAGATAGTGAAATTGTAATTGAAGAGTGGAATGAAGTAAATGTTATAAGAACAGTGAATGAAAATAAGAGAAGGCAGGAGTACCCTTGTTAATAGTAGAATGAGGCAGTGAATCTCATTACAGTTCAAGTGGAAAAAGTATGAAATTAAAAATAAAAACTTTGATTGCAGATGGTTGTGATGGCAGAAGTGAGAATTTAATTTGGATGTTTTTAGAAGCTTAGAGAATAAGACTGTCTAATACCTAGCAGTTTTAGAATAATAGGATGATTTAAATTATGAAATGGGAATAGACTCCTGAAACATTAGGAGTGGAAATAGTGCTCGTAATAAATGACCATGGCTGTAAAATGAAAGATTTATTAATTGAAAGACTATACCTTACACTGTAGCGCTGAATGAGTGAAAACTGGTAGTTGAGTACGAAAGACAGAGTTGCTAGTCATCTTGGATAAGGTGAACAAATGAAAATTGACATTGGGATGCATACAGGGATTTTTTTGGTTAATACGAAAGTGTAAAGTTGCTCAAATAGCAGACAAATTTAAGGAACTGCTTGGTGGGAGGAGGAAGTGGCAAGAGCAGTTGATAATGCGAAAATTACTTGGAATTTTGTGATGCAAAGTGAACGAAAGAGGCATGAAAGTGAAGGAATAAGAGTATGTGGTATTTAAAAGTTTAATCAAGCAGTAAAAATGGACAGAATGTGGAGTTAGGAATTATGTTTTTTAATTATTCAGAACAAAGGAAGCTTTTGATTTTTTTTTAAAGGAAGTAAGGTGTAGTTACAGGATGAGCTACGCTTGTGGTACCAGTCTTCCCAATAATCTTTCATAC
This sequence comes from Procambarus clarkii, assembly GCF_040958095.1. NCBI lineage: Eukaryota > Metazoa > Arthropoda > Malacostraca > Decapoda > Cambaridae > Procambarus > Procambarus clarkii. The sequence goes on along the minus strand of NC_091239.1, from coordinate 8,347,325 downwards.
GCCGTCTTGTAACTACTGATTCTTTTGGCCTCCACCACCTTCTCACTTAACTTGTTCCAACCGTCTACCACTGTTTCCAAAAGAGAACTTTCGTATTTTTATTTTCGACACCTTTGTTTCCTTCGCTTGTCTCTATGGCCTCTTGTTTTAAAGTTACAGGTTGCAAAAAGTAAGAGAGAGAGAGAGAGAGAGAGTGTGTGTGAAACTGACTATGCCTTCGTTTGTCACCAGAGTTCAAGTAAAATAACTATTACAAGGCCCCCTAAATTTTGGGGAGACAGTATGTTAAAATTGCAAATGTTTACAGTAGGGGAAATTTTTATACTCTTTGGATATATTTTTGTTTTTGGACTGGTTGAGGGATTAGTGAGAAGGCTTAGCTAAACTGGGAGATTAAAGAAAATATATTAATGTCTTTCAATATTAGGTGTCTGGGTCTAATTATTATTTGATTAAATATATTTTCCCTCCTGCTTGACCTTATTTTATTAGTATGTAATTCAAATAGAATATAATTGTCTCGCCTGCCCTAGACATTGATGGAATTCACATTATTTTTAAATACTTGTCCCAGTAAAGTTCCACGCATTCTAAGCTATAAATTTGCAAGCACAGATATAAACGCATAAAAATAAATGAAACGGCAGAAGGCCTATTAGTCCATATGAGGCAGCTCCTATTTATATCCACCCAAACTCATTCATATATTTGTCTAACCTACGCTGGAAACAATCCAGCGATCCGCCGTGTAATTATTAACCTGATTAGTTGTTCCATAACTCAACCCATTTCCAAACGTCATGTTGGCTCCACTGTGGAACTTACATTGTGCATTGTGTTATGCAGACGAGGAGTCACAATAACGTGGCTGAAATATGTTTACCAGACCACACACTAGAAAGTGAAGGGACGACGACGTTTCGACCATTCTCAAGTCGATTCTAATTGTGTCACACAATCGACTTTGAGAATGATCCAGGACGGACCGAAATGTCGTCGTCCCTTCATTTTCGAGTGTGTGGCTTGGTCAACATCATGTTATCTTCTCTACAGGGAAAGAATGAATGGGATGACAGTGCGTCATCGAGCATCACTTTAAGTGATAGTTCTGTGCTGGAGAAGAGAGATGGATGCTGCTAACGTCATCACAATAAACTGCTGAAAATTTCTATGCCAAAAATAGTATTTTGAGTAAATCTTCCTAAACAGGAAAGTATATTGAATATTTTAACAAATGCATGTCACTAGGAGAATGTGAATTTTAGTATTTTTATAAAATATTTTTAATAGAAATTGCCCAAAGACTTATGTAAACTGAGAACTGAATTAATATTAAAATTGAATTGAATAAATAACTTCTAATGTTTCTTGCTAGGAATAATATTTAGGTTTACAATTTGGTTAATGGATTATATTTTCTTTCCAGATAACAAATAATATATTATTTACATGGAATAGAATAAATAGCCTAATTGTCTTTTTGTATATTTTTATAAATATTTTTATTTACAATAATCAAAATATACATTATCTGTTACATAATAATATATTATGTAAACTGTATTATTGCATATTAGATACTATAATCATTTCTTAAAATTACAATAAAACTCAATTGAAACATAACACACTATTGAAATAATAACACACTGGCTTTTTTTTTTTTAAGAAAAGGTCAGTCATGTCTGTCTGTCCGGCACTTGAAAGCAACTATGTGGAAGACTTTTGGATTTGGTACAAAGCAAAAAAATACACGATAAAAAGTTTCTAGGTTACATAGGAATATTATAAAAAAAGAGGCAAACTTATGTAAATGCTGTACAAGATTTGGACAAAATAATAAAAGAGGCAAACTTATGTAAATGATGTACAAGATTTGGACAAAATAATTCTGTAGCGAAATTATTGCATAACTAGACCTCGGTATATTATTTCTTCAATGTTTGTGCTCTTTTGTACTTTCACTCTAGAGGATCAAAACAAAGCAAAAATGTAAATATTCTACAGTACTTGTAAATCACGTCATTTGGAGATTGTCTTGGTAAATATTATAATAGCCAAAGGATTCAAAGACTAGCAAATATTGTACAATGTAGAACAGCGTAAGAATGTTTGTGGAACACAACAGTTGTGGGACATTGCCCAATTAGTTTTCTGTGCAATATGATGGTTTACAACCAAGTTCCAAGTTTCTACCTAATGAACAGGACTGACCACTTAAGGTTTAGTGCCCAACCGTCCCTCATTGTACATGGCTCCAGGAAAAGTAATCATTAAGAGAGCTCAAAGCCAGTATATCACTTAGCAGTGATATAAGTACAGAAACGAAGTAGTAGTGACGGCCACATCCCTTGTGCCAGGCGAGTGCAACGGGCTCACCATAGCCCGTGCTACTTGGAACTTATTGTTTCCAATTAGCTGAATCTAAAAATGAAGGAACGATGCCCTGGGACAATATCGCTTGCGAGGTGTGTGACCAAACATGCTCTCACTGCACGACAGGGATTGTCATGTTCTATACATTTTGGCTTGCTACTAATATAAAAAGATAAACCTTTGGTATGATAGTTCACAAATTGCTGAAAGGAGAACATGGAAGTTGAAACAGCCTTAAAAAAAGGCAACCTGACTAGAAACAATCAAATATGAGGACACTACAGTGGTCATTCCACCTTCAAAAATATCTTATGCGCCCCACATTCACTAACAAATTCGAGCATTGAAATCAAACCTATAGAGAGACTAGGCTTTCTCACTGCAAAAAGTTCAGTGACAAAAATCATATTTAAATTATCAAATTATCAAGGTAGTCTGAGAACTGCAGAACTGTCACGTTTTAATAAGGCACAGTAAGTTCACAGAACTTTGAGAACAGACGATATGTGAAGAAATACCTTTGAAACTCTGTCAAACCACGATGCAGTTCAAACTATAGAAAACTGTCATCAAAACTTCTAGTTCTGATGTCTGGCCACCAGAGCTAAAGGACCTGGCTACAGTTTATAAGCTTCCCATGGTCTGGGACAGTATTGTTACCACAGAAATGATATACTGTATATGCATAGGTGTACTCCATTTCTCAGTGCATGTACACTGAGGGCACTTTAGTCCTGGACATGAGCAAAATGTACCTGTTGGTTGGTCAGTAAGCTATTGGCTGCAATAGCTATCCAGACCTCAGAGGTGCAGAGGTCTTGAGCCCAACACCAAACTAAGCCTATTAGGCTCACATAGGTCTAGGGCCTAAACCAACCACTAATCTATTTACTGGTAGGTAAACAGGTGCATCAAGTGTAAGTAAATGTGCCATAACGTTTCATCCTACCCGTTTGTAATTATTTTTGTACTTGGGTGATGAATTAAACCTCTTGGGCCTCCTATACTCACCAGAGTCAGTATACACAATGATCAGCAGGTACTTGTAGGTGTAAGACTCTTCATTACTATAAACAATGTATTTTAGATCGCCTTCTGTTAAAGTGCCACAATGATCCATATTTATTGCCTCAGCGCCTTGATAATTATTACTCCATATTACCATTTATCATTTTCATTACTCTGTTTTTGACACATTGTTCAAAATAAATATCTAAGCTAAAATTCACATATTTGCCTGATTATCATGTACTCGTGAAGACTCATTTTCTCTTAGCCTCAGTAAAGACTCTGAGTAGAAACTCTCCAGTCATCTCTGGTTCAAAGGTTGACGGTATGATGACATAAAAGCCAGGAGGGAAACGGAATCTTGTGGTAATTTCACGAGTATTGAGGAAGAAGGGAACTTTAGCTATGCTGGGATTATACTTGAAGAACTCTGTGTCCAGCTTCTTCCCAGGCTGAACATCTGGTGGCAGCTGTGTACAAAAGAAAACTGTTAACAGATGTACTTGATAGTTATTATTTGGTGGACTATAGAAATGATTATTTGGTGGACTATAGAAATGATTATTATTTGGTGGACTATAGAAGTGGTTATTTTGTGTTTTATATTAAGTGCAATGTTTTACAATGTTGACCAGACCACACACTAGAAGATGAAGGGACGACGACGTTTCGGTCCGTCCTGGACCATTCTCAAGTCGATTGTGAATGGTCCAGGACGGACCGAAACGTCGTCGTCCCTTCACCTTCTAGTGTGTGGTCTGGTCAACATACTATCACCACGTTATTGTGACTCATCGCCTGCATGTTTTACAATGCTCTTTTCACACTACATTACTCACAGATTTATACTCATTAACTTACGGCATCCATACCTAGTGCTCATCCACCACAAACTACTTTAAATTTATCGTCAATCGGCATAAACCAGCTCTCGGAACCATAATTGAACCAAAATCTGCCCGAAACGCTTTGCGTAATAGTGGCTTTAGGCATTGTATGTACTAGCTCTATCTATAATTCCATCAACTTTGTATCTTGTATGTATGTACCTTACCTGAATAAAAAATTTAATTTAATTTAAAACTGTCTTCACACAACGAAACATACTCCATACATTCTCTCGTGGTCTTCACACTTACAAAACTCTATACCCCAGTACTAACCCTGAATCTGAAATTCCTCCTTGAGGGATGTAGTGGAAAGACCTATCATTGATTCAAGAAAATAATTATAAATTTAATAACAGTCCATAAACTTATTTAATATTTATCTTTGAAATACTTTCACAAGGAAGTGGTTTAATTTTTTATTAGCTTTTTATGAAATATTATTGTTTTCAAACAAATTATGTGTATATTTTGTAATTGTTTATCGTAGTATTTGTTAGTTGAACGCACCTTGTATATCGTAAAGCCAATTGGGACGTAGTCAACCCCATAACGTTTAAGTTGTCTGACATTCTTCTGCATGAGGGAGACGACCATAGTACAGAGGTCGTCGTCGTCGTCCACGTCTGGGTCCTCCAGCTGGACGGTGTACTGCGGGTTGCTGGCAAATGTGTCTGAAAATGGTGAGGACGTAATGTAAATATTACACATCAAGATCTATTACACAGCTTCAAACTATTTAGCATGGGAGTAATGATACAGTATTGTGTTATCGAACATTCTTAGGTGTTCTGCGACAATGTACATTCTTGTTAGAACCCTATAGTGATAAAGTCCTTCACTTCTATTCCCAATATTTAATTTGTATTTCAATCTTCTCCTTTCCTCAAATCTTTGTGCTGTCTTTTTCTAGAATATTTTTCCTGCACCGCTTCATACGATTGTTTAGGCTACTGTTCATGTAGCAATGTCGTTGTTAGTTTGGTTCATTTATTATGCACCCCATACCCATCTTGTGGGCGGTAGTGGAAAGGGTTACAGAGGCACATAATGGGCTCAGGGACTGAATCCCACAATTCATTTAGCTAAGCAAGTTACAATCTTGATGAGCTAGTTAGAAAATTCAATATAAGTCGTCACATCATCAATGGGTTCGAGATCGACCACAAGTACAGTTTCTAAATTAAGCAACTGACATATGTGGAGAGCTAGTGTCACAATTGATATGTTTGTCCTGCACACCGCCCCCCATCCAGTGGGCAGCGGTGGATAGGTTACACCGCCCTCCATCCAGTGGGCAGCGGTGGATAGGTTACACCGCCCCCCATCCAGTGGGCAGCGGTGGATAGGTTACACCGCCCCCCATCCAGTGGGCAGCGGTGGATAGGTTACACCGCCCCCCATCCAGTGGGCAGAACTCAGTGTTTTCCTGAACCTTTAAGCTTTTAACTGTGTTCATCCTTTAGTTGTCAAGATGCAACACTGGCTGTACCTCGTCTTCAACAGATTTAAGACTTGAGTTCTAGTTCCAGCCGCCAGTGACCTCGCGGGTGCAGCTCTTATCAGTAGGCTGTCCGGCGTGTCCCTTCTCCCAGAAGTAAATTCATTACTCTCATTTCTACAGATTGGTTTCCCATTGTTGGGACAGGATATCTGTTAGGATCATCTAGGTCCCCCCCCCCTCCCTTCTACTCAAAGATGCTACCCACAACAGTGAAAGGAAACGTTTTTCTGTCCTGCCGCGGGATTCGAACCAGTTGGACCTGATTGTGCTGATCATTGTGCTAAGAATAGCATTAAATTACGTAATATCAAATATGGCCTATACCCGTGGCGCGCACAACTGAATTTCAGGATTATCGTATTTTCGTATTTTTCATTGCCCACTACATTTCAGGCATATGTCCCTCGACTTTGTCATGAAACTAGTTTTGTTTTGGCATTATGCATTCATTATGCTCTCGTAGTGACATTCTGAATGATATTGTAGCAACTACATCAGAGTCGTTAGCAAGTTCCTATGTCTACACACTACCCTCAACCAGTTAACAAGGTCTGAGCAGAGTCGGTGGGCGGATACATAATGCCGAGAGTACATCAATAATATCATCACTCAATAACATCAACACTACGTCTGACCTACCTTGACCCAGCCGGGACCTGACGGCGTCCCGGGGTCGTATTCCTATACATCAATCACTATACTGTTATATCATATATATAATGTTAAACATATTATGTTTACTGTCCTTCTGTCAGGGTTACTTAAAGGAGTTACGACCACCTCAGTCTGTAGTCAAATCATTTGCAGTATAATAACTAGGTACTCAATATTTTGACTTGTGCAGCCTTCTGGAATTAATTGCTGCTTTCTTTTGATAATTATTTTTAATACAAGTGCTTTTCAGAGTGATTGATCTTTGTTCTATCATATAGAAGTATGCTTTGCATGTCCATTTTCTATTTTATTATTTTCGTAGCTGGGAGTTTATGTACATTTTTTATGTACAAAATGTACAATTTATGTACATTTTTTTGTTAATGTCGATTAATTATAACGTTGAGTCACTCACCAATGAAGTTCCTGCAGCCGCCGGCACTGTGTTGAGAGGCCCAGGCTCCCTCGTACAGTACCATCTGGTACCTCTTCTGCACCTGCTCGGCGGGAGGGCGGTGACCATTACCTTCATCATCGCTGTTATCGTCGTCAAACACTTCAGGAGTTACGTCGCAGATCTCAACACACGTGAAGTTCTTGATAAAGTCCTGTATATTGACAATCACGTTATTGCTATTCAATTATGGCATGTGTTGGACGCCGGTAGGCTCATATATTTTCATAATAAAACCCTGGAAAAGCAGTGGGCGTTTGGTACTCCAATTCCTGCCCACTACCGAGTAACCTTCGACCATCCCCGGTCAACAACAACTTAATCATTCTACAACATCAACTGGTGTTACACATGTAGGTGTATCATTTATAATACATTTGAATATTAAATGATTGTATAGACACAATACAAAATAACACTTGGTGCTCGCAATTCTCCTTCATGGACCCACCTGGTAACTCATCCAAAACTCTCCATCGTCGTCGAAGGTAAGACCAAGACGTTGTTTCTCCTGGTCAGCGATGGTAGCCCACTCTGGTGACTTGTCGCTCCACGAACCTTTCCATTCTGTTTCATTACCCCAAGGGTTGTGCAGACGGACTAACTCAGCCTTGCCCTAAGGTGTACCAAAAATTAAGAATTATCTGAAGGAAGTGTATAGCGTCGTACAAACGACGTTGGTGTAATGACTGTCATACAGATCACTGTTTTCTTAACTTGAAACGGAAAACAGGACTAGCACCAAGGTAAAGGTTTTCATCGCCAGTGCTATTGAATAATAATTATACAGAATATGTAGGTGAATGCAGGTGTATCAAGTGCATAAAATAGTATCCCAAAAGACCCATAAGACTCGCTAAGACATGACGTAATGATACAGCGGATCTGGAATAATTTGATCTATTCCAAAGGAATAATAAAGACTAGTCACCGCAAGACTCGTGAGTGAGAAAAATTATCCAGATTGATTAAAGGAACAATGCATTGGTGTACACAGACACTCGAGAGAGTGCGTCACCCATGTCGTTGGGAGAAGTTTCTCGCGCCAAATCCACGAGACATAAACAATGGACTGAGTCACTAGTGTACAAAGGCCGTTTATTCTCCCACTTGGCTGTGGCAGCTTCAAAAGTCCCTGCATAATACAAAAATTCTAAATACAAAACTAGATATTTCAGAAACAAAATAACATAACTAAAATAATATTCATAGATTTAACTACGCTCTAAACTAGCCACTTCAGTTTGGTGGTGATTATTATGAAATTTATATTTTTTGAAATATACAAAATATGTATTTGTTGTTAAAACACTAAAAAAAATTCACAGTTTGTATGGAATGGATCATGTAACTAATAAAACATTCGTTTGTCTCCACTAGCACATTTTGCACCAAATTAAAGTGTGGTTTATAGGGCGTACATCTTTACCATGTTCACATGAAACCTCAATGTCGAAGCTTCGAATCACAAAACTATTTGTGTACATAATACAAATTAAATTAACTTGTTATTAATTAATATTTTCTAACAAAAAATAATGTGCGTAAACTACGTATATTGAATGTTCTAACTTAAAAATTAGTTTATGCTAAACTTTGTGTGATTTTTTTCTTTATTAAATAATATAGAATATAAAAATCATATTTACATCAATTTACAAGGTAAAATACAACATTTATATATATATATATATATATATATATATATATATATTATATAATTCTGAGTAAACCAATTTTTAATTTCATCATTGAGAATGAGCCGTAAACCCGCAAATGTTATAGTTTGTGATTCGAAGCTTCAGAGAGGTTCGACGCGGACGAGTCGGGAAAATGGCGTAGATCCTCCACACTGACCTCGGGAAAAGCCAGGCTAAGGTTCCAGTTGGTTAAAGAGGCTAGGGAGGACGGGAGGTGGAACCTGTTGAGCATGCTGGTGGCCGCACTCACAGGGGAACCAGCACCCACCAGCGACTTGTTCATAGTGGCCAAGGCGTCCTGGAGGCGAGGTCTGATGAAGGGCGCGGAATGTCTGTTATTCTGCAAGTCAAATATTTGGATAAACAAAGGTGTGTGTGAGAGAGTTTGAGTCCCACGTTCGGATGGTCACAGAATTACCGGAGGAAATGGGAACCATGGTTAAGGGAGACCATTATGAGTTAGTCACACTATTGTTTATGGTAGTAGTTTTGGTATTGTTCCGGGGGGAGGGGGGTAGTTGACAAAAACATTGTATGGTGCCATTCAAAAATCTTGCAACAAATGATAAATTCCGATATACGTTATATATAATATTTTTAATCAGAAAATCAAGTGAGTAAACAATTTTGCATTAATAAATAGCACCTTTGACAAGGGATAAAAAGCTAATGGAAACTGCTCTTGTAAGTAATAAACACAGCAAATCAATTAGTAAAAATGTGAAGCTCTGCATCTCTACAGGTTAACAATTTGCAAGAGGAACGACTTAAAAAAATTATTCAAGAGGCTACCGCGTTGATTTTAAGAAAGTATATTATTATTTTTAATGACATAGATATGGGTTGAGTAATATAGCATTTAGTAAATTAAAGCTACTGTATATATTAATGCTTTACTAACAAAAATCAACTATTAGATGACTAATTAGGCTGTTTTACTAAAGTTATTCAACTTTTATATTAACAGTTTGACAAAATTCATTCGACGTCTCATTTCAATTTCTTGTAAACATCTCGCACAAACAAGTGAATACACTGAGTGTGCTTCAATTCAGATCCTTCATTTTTTTTAATTCGATTTCCTTTCAAAATTTAGCTGGTAAAAACAAAGATGGTTGTGGAGTAGCAGGCTACACAGTTCACATTCTTCACGTCGAGCAGTTGCATGGGACCGTAAACTTTCGCCTGGGAACAAGTCTGAATGAGTCTTACCTTCACTTTAGGTCCGACAGACTGAATATCTACCACAGTGACGCGTGTGATAGAGTAGGCATGTCTCATTATGAGACCGTTGGGCAGGATACTCTCAGTTTGCACTGCAGGGTTGTTGGGCTGAGGAAATGAGGAACAAGCTAGTGTGAGCCTCATTGAATATGACCATAAATCACTCATAATTCACTAATTCACAACGTATATATGTTTGGGTTTTTAGTGCTAGTCGGTGTGTTCGTTACAACCCGTTCTCGCACTTATAGTCAATATTGGCTTATTTAATAAGTGCATATGTGACATACTAATTGATTGTGAATATTTTAGTTTACCTTGAAAAGCTTCATAGAAAACACCGGCCTCACCTAACCTTCTTAGTATGTTAAGATAAGCATCTTATTGCTTCTTACAGGTGTGAGAGAACCTCACACCTGTATTGAAGCAGGTGTAAAATGAGTAACGACTAAGCAGTAATTACTGTTTATGTCTGCAAAATCGAACTGTTAGCTCTTGGACCCCGCCTTTCCTACTGTGTAGTGGTGTCAACAGTGCGCTACTTAATTTTACAACTCTTCAGCACGGGTGGGACACGAACAAGGGGACACAGGTGGAAACTTAGTACCCAGATGAGCCACAGAGACGTTAGAAAGAATTTTTTCAGTGTCAGAGTAGTTAATAAATGGAATGCACTAGGAAGTGATGTGGTGGAGGCTGACTCCATACACAGTTTCAAATGTAGATATGATAGAGCCCAGTTGGCTCAGGAATCTGTACACCAGTTGATTGACAGTTGAGAGGCGGGACCAAAGAGCCAAAGCTCAACACCCGCAAGCACAATTAGGTGAGTACAATTAGGTGAGTAATGGTCATACCTCTATAGCGCAGCCTATGAGAGCGCCTCTACGGTAAGCCTTCCACAAGAGGGAGAACAGCTTGGGTGGGGGGTTATGGAGATCAACCATCTCTACGACTCCTCCTGTCAGGTCGACCATACTCTCATTAATGTTGCCTCCTCGGAGGGCTTCGTATCCTCCATACATCCTGTGTGGGACAATATACATTGCTTCAAAATGTTTCAGATATTAAAATGGACATTATATGGACACTCAACGCTTGACAGGTCAGTATATTATAGAAATGTATTATATATTCATTCGTGATATGAGTATTTATGTATTATATATTCATTCATATATGAGTACTCGCTTTAAGGGGATGGATTGGAGCGGGAATGTTGAGTAATTATTGTGAGTGTAAATTTTTATTTATTACATTTTCATAAGTTTATATTGTATTTGTAAATTAGGTATAACAGTCAAACGTCTGAAAGTAATGCAATTATATCTTTCGGGAATATTCCATAATAGATTATTGTCGCGAGACCACCAGTATTGACAATGTTTAGTTATATACACATACATTATATGTGTATGGGTTGAGCTACAGCTCTTGAATCCCGCTTCTCCCGGTGTGTGGTACTCACTTGGCGTATGCTTTCTCCAGAAGAGCACACCAGAATTCATTTTTGGTTTTCGAGTGCATGAAGACAAGCTGTCCATTGTACGTGGGCAGCATGTCATCCACCACCACCTCCTGCCATTTTCCATACTGCCAGAATCTGCAGACATTATAATAGATACACATTGCTATTTACAATACTTCAAATTATTTGGAAATTTTGCCATTTCCAGTGCATGCTTCAAGCTGTCTAGGAACTTTATTATTTACAGTATATACTTCAAACTGTATTAAGGATTTGAAGTATACACTGTGAATGTTTAATGTTAGATAACATGCATGAGTTGCAAACTTCCCCATCTGTAAATCAGATATATTTACTCACTTTTTTTTTTAATTATTATCCAAGAGGTACTCTGGTGAGGGCGCTAAAGTGAGACACCAGGAAATTGTTAGTTCAGAATCATATACACAAGACCACCCAAAAAAATATCTCACAAAAGATCATTTCATAATCTTAGATAATTCCCATACAGTTGAGCAAACTCATTATCATTCAAGACACTTATGACTTTATGATGCAGCAATATATATAATATATAATATAATACTTTGCACTGTGTTAGGATTATTGACACTTAAAATTAAACACTTGGAATTACCGGCACTCACTTTAAATAAGAGACTCACTTAAAATAACAGGGACTCTCTTAAAATAACAGGGGACTCTCTTAAAATAACAGGGGACTCTCTTAAAATAACAGGGGACTCTCTTAAAATAACAGGGGACTCTCTTAAAATAACAGGGGACTCTTATTCGTTTGCCTTGTTCGGGTTGAATGTAGACACAGTAGTCGCTTCTGTATATATTTATTGAGTGAGGCAAACAGGTGTATAACTGGCCAGCCGAGGTCCACCTACTCTGGGTCTGTGAGGATAACTGAGGCTGCTGGGAGCATGCTTGATGCTCCTCTGTCTGGCATGACGTCAGAGGCCTACTTGCCTGTGATTGGTTACATTTCAACTGACAGAATTTGAGTATAACACTCTTAAAATAACAGGGGACTCTCTTAAAATAACAGAGGACTCTCTTAAAATAACAGGGGACTCTTAAAATAACAGGGACTCACTTAAAATAACAGGGACTCACTTAAAATAACAGGGGACTCTCTTAAAATAACAGGGGACTCTCTTAAAATAACAGGGGACTCTTAAAATAACAGGGACTCACTTAAAATAACAGGGACTCACTTAAAATAACAGGGGACTCTCTTAAAATAACAGGGAACTCTCTTAAAATAACAGGGACTCACTAAAAATAACAGGGACTCACTAAAAATAACAGGGACTCACTTAAAATGGAAGATGCCGGCATAGAGGTCGGTAAAGCCTTGGTCGCAAGGCACCACCACATGAAACAGCTGAGGGTTGAGAGTGAGGTTGGACACGGCTGCCAGCAACCAACAGTCACCTGAGAGAAAGGATTATGCTCAAATCCTACGCAAAATAATTCGACAAAACTGTCAAACCCGTATACGTCGTTAGGTTAGGATGATTAGCAACGTTTAGGTTGTATTAGGCTAGGGTGGTTAGGCTATGTTAGGCTAGGGTGCGTTAGATTAGGTAAGGGTTAAGTAGGATTTAAAAATCCGTTGGCGGACAGTCTTGTGTACGATATTTAGTATTCACGAAAAGATACATTTTTCAATTATATTAGTTATATATTATGCACCCCATACCCACCCCGTGTTAAAAATATACAGTTCTGTTATATGTTGACGTCTGTTGTGTTAAGTATGCATGTGGATAAGTAATAGGAGTCGGACTAAGAATGTTTCTTCCACTAGGAATGAGTTCTGTGATCCCACTGGGCCACAGAGCTCTATACCCTCCGGTTTGATTCCTTTTAATTCACAATAATTGTGCTATTTAATTGTAAAGTTAAGCCGAAATAATAACACATTATCCAAACATTAGTCAGTAAAATGATTTCTGTCGTGGAGTCAGATGAATAATAATTCGTTGGAGGCATTGTTGCCATGAGTGTATAATGTAGTTGATTGTATTTATACAATCAGTTGCCACGTTATTCACTGAATGTTTGGGGTCGAAACCAGGAACTAGAGTTAGATTGCATTCAGTGTTGCCAAACCACAGCATGGAAGCTCTACCCGAAAGTAAAATGAAAATCTTGTCACCTACCCAGTTCACCCTGTTGGATGTCGAACCGTGTAGCACCATCTATGAAGAACCGTGGGTTGTCTACGATGTCCTGGAAGTAGAAACACCAACGTTTTTTCAATGATATTTGGAGAAGAATTAAGGCATTGTCATTCGTTGCCATTATTAAGTCCACTGTTATTAAAGGATTCCCGGCAATTGGAGGCTAATAAGTCTCCAATTCGAGGTCAACTGAGTGGCAATGTTAATATAGTGCGAGAAATAAAAGCATAAACTACATAGGAGAAAGTGGTGATAACCACTGTAATATATGGTTAAGACTCACGCTAAAACCAGGGCGATATTCTTATACTAGTATAATTAACTACTGTAACAGGAGAGCTTCAACATTTTTCATAGGTATTCTTAAGAAGGCAGTGATGTCATCCCTTCCTCTTTATATATCTTAATGAGATATCATCCCTTCATGAGATATCGTCCCCTCCTCGTGAGATATCCCTCACTATCCCTTTTTTCCGGATCAGATGTGATCGCAATCCCTTTCCTTCAGCGTGAGGTACTCTTTGATCAGTTAACAAAAACCTATAATGAGAGCAGTTAAAGGGCCCCTATAGATACGGGCTCACCATAGCCCGTGCTACATGGACACTTCGTTCTAAGTAGCTAAATCTGAAACGACAACAGCCCTATAGAAACGACATATAATGCCTTACGCGGGGTCTCTTCCAGACGTAGGACCTGCGGGTGACACCGTTGAAGCTGATGGAGTAGTCATTGGGCGGGAACTCCGGGTCCTCGTAGATCTTCTTGGCCTTGAAGCACTCGTCCCTCAGGGTACGGAAGCCCTTCTTGGCCAACTTCAAACCACCCTTAACAATCCGGTTCTGCGTGTACTGGGGGAAAACGATTGGTTAATAGTGTAATGGAGGAAATGCATATGTTTATCTCTCAGAATGTTCGGTAATACGTTTATTGTTTGTGATGTGTGTCTATGTATGTATTAACACGATGTACTGAACGGGGTGAGAATAGCTTGAGCTACCTCATCCCTTTGTGTGTATTTTACCTCAATAAACTTATTTCAATTGGTTAAAACAAATTGTCTCGCATTTGCAAATGCTGCATTACATATGGAGCACAATTTCGTATGATAAAAGTACAGAATAGATGATTTTCATAATACACGACAATTAGTAAATTCCAATTACTTAAAGCTCATTGTCCTGTGGATGAGTTAATTAATAATAATCTGGTTTAAGTATAAAATCATCCTTTGTGCCGACGTCACGCTGGGAGGCGGTGTACGCTGTGTTCGGATTATGTCTATGGCGTCAGACGTGAATAATTAGTTACATTGAACATTTTAGCGTTGAGAATAAATGAGATACAGTACAAAGTTCGATTATTAATATAGTGTGACAGTTGTCATTCTTAACGATAGAACCCCTGATGTGTTATTCATATCTAAACTACATAGACATAACTCGACCACACAACCTTGAGCCGTTCGTCTGACGTTGTCATAGGCTAACGACACACGAACCGTAGCCGTTCGTCTGACGTTGTCCTAGGCTAACGACACACGAACCTTAGCCGTTCGTCTGACGTTGTCCTAGGCTAACGACACACGAACCTTAGCCGTTCGTCTGACGTTGTCCTAGGCTAACGATACACGAACACGAACGTTAACCGTTCGTCTGACGTTGTCCTGGGCCAACGACAGACGAACGTTAACCATTCTTTTAGTCATATAGATCATCACCCGTATATTTGGTCCTGTTTGATTTTAAGTTCTGTATTACGTTTGCATTTATCTTTATGTGGATCTGAATTTATTTCTAGGATCTTATATGAAGGGCACAACATGCGTAAGTCTCAAAGCAAAATTATGATCCTTACATAGCCAGCGCTGTCATCTGGAAGTCCACACGTCGTATACTGTGAACATATAAAAGAAACAGGATATACTGGAAGAAAGCAATTCTGCTTTTCCAGTAATGGCTACAATTTAAAAAAAAATTAAGCTGAAAAAGTTATGTAGATTCGAACACAACTATTAACAAAATAACTACAAGGAAACCAGACATAAAGCTTTCTACAGCGTTAGAGAAGAAAAAAGCAACAAATTTAAAACGAAAATAGCCTACTACCAGCAATTAATTTCACAATAACATACATAAACAAGAGGTTTCATTTTAATCAATCAAGATACAATTCAGGAATATAAAAGCAATCACAATACTTCAGGTAATTGGCAAATTGCCTAGTTATTTCAATTATTACTAAGAAAATGTTAAGTTCAGAGCTTTAACCTAGCTTATTAACACATTCCCTCGATGAGCCTTTTTCAGGGCTAATATGGAATGGATAAGCCAGCGGTGAGGGGTGGAACAGGCAGTTGGTTCTCAGGTGGGTCTTATAAGACGCAAAAAGGTTTGGTGTTTGGCTTAAGGCTTATTAACCTCCGGAGGGCTGTTAAGGTCTATCAACTTCCGGAGGGTTATTAATACCACCACAATAGCTCACTGACCAACCGGTAAATATACCTTTCATTCTAAACCCTTTCCAGAACTAAGATAAACTCTTGGGTGCATATAAAGCAAGAAGCGGGACACACATCAGAGTATATATAGCCCTGGAAAAGAGGTTCACCTCAGTGAATATATCTATGGAAGAGAACCAACGTCCTGTCACATTTACAGGCTCACCATAGCCCGTGCTACATGGACATTTCGTTCAGAGTAGCTAAATCTAAAATAACAACAACCACCACCTGTAGCACGGTCATCTCCCACAATATAAACCTTACTGTGCACTTGTTATTCCAGAAGAATTATGCTCTATAGTATTGGTCGTCAAATTAAAAAATAACACATTCCCTTGAAAGCCTAAAAAGAAGCTTGACGGAGATAATTCACTGCATGATAACACACCGAATGAAGCTAACTGAGAGGCAGAGAAGGAACACTTTGGAAAGAAGCACACTAAAGGCAGATCAGACTGAGGAGTACGTGGGGAAAAAAGGCTAAATACTGGGACACAATGTAAGCCGGGCTTATCAAATAAAGGCAGAGTTTGTAATAATTAACTCATGATAGTCGATGTTTATTCAGTTCTTACAAGCTTGTTGTAAGCTGCGTCCTCGGTACTTAGTCGAGACACTCTTATAGTGCCACTATGAGGCACTCTTCCTCTCCCATAATGAGAAAAACACATCACTGAACATTCTGGTTGGTTGGTTTTAACAATGCTTTCATGACGTTTCAGATGACAAAATCATTGCGCATTTCTCGACCATTTTTACGCAAGAACTAACGTGAGGAATAAAAGGAATGTATACCTGTAAGGTCAACAATTATACAGGGAATCCTTGGTATTGGCAAAGTAACCGCTGAAATTCCCATTTTCTGTAAATACAAGAGGTCGAACAGGTCTGAGTTTTCAACATTTGCTAAATTCACGAAAATCCGCTTTTAAATGTCCTCATAAACAATACTTTATACCACATCCATCCGTATACATCATATCCGACATGGACATCAACATGAAAAATAATACTTATTTTTAAACATTGATACCGGTGTGTATGGGAAATTTATCTCTTGGCTGACTTGGCAACCAATAAAAACTGAAAGCTGCGTTCGTTTTGAACTAAACACGGTATTCAGCCGGTGGGTCAACAAGGGCGCCGCATAGTGCTGTCTGCTGAGCTCACATATTCGATTTTCCAAGATTTGAGGAAAATTGGAAGCAGCGTGACAGGGAAGCATAAACAGGGTTGCTCGCCCTCGCCACACTTCCCCAGAAATAGTGAGTGGGAACCCGCCCCCGCGAGCGAACACTACCTAACTACTGAAAAACTCCTCAACTTACGGAAACCATTTTCCTCCTATTCGGAGTATATATTTTCGCCCCTAGACCAAAAGTGTGCATACATATCCTTATTCTTCATAAATTTAATCTTAGTCATTAAAACACATACGCCTGTAGGAATAAATGGAGATTGAGAGTTATAGAAGAAAACGATACGGGTTAAACATATACCAGGTACTGGTAACTCCCCGTCGCCCTGAACGATACAGTGAGGAACCAGACAGGATGTTACCGGAAGTTACCTGCTAATTTTCCCACGGTGGAAAATGGTGACTGTTATAGGGAAGATTCTGAGGTACAAGGCCTGCCTCCCGCCCTCCTGTAGCTCCATACACGGCTCTTCTCAATACCTCAGCGCTTGCAAGTTGTGTGTGTGCATGTGTGCGGCATTCATTTAAGTTTTGAATAATTGTTTTGTTATATATTATGCATATAAAGTGAGACGCTCACACTATCTTTCTGTGTCGCTGTCTCTCTCTGTCTCTCTCTGTCTCTCTCTGTCTCTCTCTGTCTCTCTCTGTCTCTTTCTGTCTCTTTCTGTCTCTTTCTGTCTCTTTCTGTCTCTATCTGTCTCTATCTGTCTTCTCTGTCTCTCACTCACTCACTCACTCACTCACTCACTCACTCACTCACTCACTCACTCACTCACTCACTCACTCACTCACTCACTCACTCACTCACTCACTCACTCACTCACTCACTCACACACACACACACACACACACACACACACACTTTTGTTCGTGTCCAGGAACGTGAATAAATGGAACGCTCTAAGAGGTGAAGCCAACTCTTAGATTAGTCCTCGTGGCAAAGTGGTAACGCACTCGCCTGGCGTTTCGCGAGCGCTTTGGCCTGGGTTCGTATGGGGAGGATTTACTTGGCGCCAATCCTTAACTGTAGCCTCTATTCACCCAGCAGTGAATGGGTACCTGGTTGTTAAACGATTTGGCGGGTCGTATTATGGGGATTAAATTAGGACTAAGGATTTGCCCGCTTGTGGTTGTACAAGAATGTGAGAACTTTTGTATAAATAAATTCAGAACCTATACAGCAGTCGCTTACGGCTAGAGAGGTGGGGCCAAAGAGCCGTTGCTCATCCCAAACACATTAAACTTAATACAACTACATACACGCTCGGCATGACATTTAATTATCTAATTTAAATTTCTTGAAAACATTTTTTAGATATGAGTCCGCCCTTTTATTCATAAAGTTAATTGAATTCTAACTTATATTAAACAATTCCAGACTAATATTAAGTTCCAGGAAGGAGACATGCAGTGGCGTGTGAATATGTTCTTAACAATTTGTTTCTTGTTCTTGATTTAGGCTTTGTACTTATTCTTAAAACTATCTGTTCACAGTTAGACCCTGTTCTTAATTATTTGTAATTGTTCCACCAAGTTTTAACTGTTCTTATAGCTGTACGCTTCTTCAAGCCGAATTAAACTTACGAGTTGTTTGGGAGGAAGGTGGTAGTGATGACCACGCAAGACAAGAGGGGAAGATAGGGGGGTTTGAGGGTGTTAATGTGGCGTGTTGACTGTTTTTAGTGATGTGTGGAGAGCAGCGCTGTTGTTGTTGTTATAGATTCAGCTACTCAGAACAAGTTCCGAGTAGCACGGGCTATGGTGAGCCCGTAGTGGACTTACCTGGCACAGGAGCGAGGAGAGCAGCGCTAGGCTCGGGTTGAGGCTTCTGGCACACCTTTCCTCCTGGTCTGGCAAGGTGCTACTCTGTACCTCCACCAGTCGCCACGCTCAGGCACCGCTGCTACTGTTGTTGCTACTACTGCTACTAAGCTACTGTTTCTACTATTGCTACTACCTCTACTGTCAGGACCATTAAAAGTGTAAGACAAACTGTTCAACTTTCGTCTGAAATGAAGAACACGCGAAATATTTGAGTGTCGGGGAGGATACAGGATGGCAGCTGTTGGACGAGAGATGTGAATAGAACAATGAGACGGCATAACCTTGTGGGATTAGCAGCAGGAACTCAATAAAGGTGGGAATTGTGATGAGAGACTAATAGAAAATGGGGGTAAATTGGTCTATGAGGGGGAACTGGTCTCACGCGGATGCCCCTGATATGGTTTCCAATAGTCAAAGACAAGAAACTTGGTACGATTACTAATGAGTCCCCTTGGGCACCTACTGATCTTCCACAGGATGCATCCCACGGTCGTTGCCTATCTCCCTGGGGCCTATTTACTGCTGGGTGAACTGGAAATCAAGGAAACGGTGTTCAAACACTTCAGTTTTACTCTGGGAATTGATCCCAGGACCTTCCCGTAACCCGCTACGGTGAGAAAGGGACACCAGGTCCATTTGTCATACAGCTATTCACGGTGGCATGCTTGGGACATTACAGTGACGATACATATGGAGAAGGAAAGCTTACCTCGCTGGAGACGCGGCTGTAATATGTAGACTTCTGAAGGGAGGGCGCCTCCACGTCGTCGACCATGTGTTTGCCGGCGCCATGACCCTTGTAGCAGCGGCAATGACGTTCATCATCCTGCTTGGGTTTACAAACGCTAGGTGCCTCCCGCACCTCCGTCAGGGGCATCCTGCCTGGCTTCCTCCTGTCCTGCCCCGCCGCCACACACACACTACCCACACCACTCAATAATACTGCTTTAACTTCTACAGTTTATTAGCTTTCATATCAAGGACATGTGGCCTTCATGCGCGATATTGAGCGTCTATTTACGTAGCCCTGGTGACAGTTCCAAACACTAGATCACAAGCTTAGCAGGCTACACTCTTTGACACTAAAGCTTCCTGTAAATGATATACAATATTTTCATTAATTAAATCGCAAATAACATGGTTAAAGTATTTCACGAAAGGGCAACTGGTAGAATTAGCAGCAAGTAGAGTAGGCTATTAATACTAATGTGTGGTGATATTTAGCATTGTCTTTATTTAGCACTAATAGCCTACTCTACTTAGCAGCAAGTAGAGTAGGCTATTAATACTAATTTGTGGTGATATTTAACACTAATAGCCTACTCTACTTAGCAGCAAGTAGAGTAGGCTATTAATACTAATTTGTGGTGATATTTAGCATTGTTGCTAGCCTCGTTAACAGTGAGGTGACGGATCAGGGAGGCTATTTTACACTTTACAATTTATATTTTGTATGTCCTCAGTGTATGACACCTGTGTAAATATGACACCTGTGTAAATATGACACCAGTGTGGAAGATACCAGTGTGAGTGGCACCAGTGTATGTGTAGTACCAAAATATACCATCGTGATAGACCAATCTAAAAGATTGTTAAGGAGATCGATACTAAGCATAATCATGTTATATTAAAGTTCTCTATAAATTATAATACATTTAAATATCACATTAAATTGCCATAAATAATTCCTTACTAAGTTCCCGCCAAGTATTCCCTTGAAAAGTTCCGCCAAGTCCTTGCAAAGTTCTTGCCGATTAATTCCCAACAAAAGTTCCTGCCCTATAAAGGTCCCCTATAAAGCTAAGAGCTCGATCCTGCAAGCACAACGAGGTGAGTACAAGTAAGTGCGTACGCATTCCTTGACTTCATCTAATGAATAATATAGCCAAGGTTGCCAACCAGGCGTGAGGCCACAGCCGTGTTGATACCTGATCAACACGACTCGTCTGTCAGACTGCCAGCAGCTGCGTCGAACAGTCTGGTTGACCAGACCACCAACCAGAAGGGGGATCCGTCCGGTCCGTGAGGACATTGATCCCCGGAACCAGCGCAAGGTATAAGGCTTAGCAGCAAGTAGACGCCTCAACCAGCTGGTTGTCTTAATTTGCCACAACGTACAAAATACAAAGTGCCAACCTAACCAGAAACGACCGAACCCAAGCCACCCACCTAACCTAACCAACCGAGGAACAGAAAACGTGGATATATATGTGAGCCGCGAGTTTTCATAGTACTTTGTAATTAGTACGATGGGGGACCATAACTTACAGAATGAGACGTTTTAGTTGCGAGGACGGGTTCCTCAAGACCTACTTCAGTATAGCCTCG
Organism: Procambarus clarkii; assembly: GCF_040958095.1. Classification (NCBI taxonomy): domain Eukaryota; kingdom Metazoa; phylum Arthropoda; class Malacostraca; order Decapoda; family Cambaridae; genus Procambarus; species Procambarus clarkii. Next base: position 8,325,996 of record NC_091239.1, on the reverse strand, counting down.
TCTTTCAAACTCTTAAATAAAGTCCTAAGTCATAAATAAAGCCTAACGTCTTTTCCCGGAATATTGCTGGCCTCAGGCTGCTCAAAGGCAGTCCAAGATGCTAATAAAGTCCCTCTTTACGAGCAAAAGTTTTGGCTAACTCATCAGTTCTCATTTACCACAACATTGGGAGATATTTAGCATGGACAAAAGGTATTTATCTTGGCTACACGTACGCGATCTAGACTTAAAGAGGTTGTTGACCCGCTAAGAATAGGTGTCACTCCCTAGCCACCAAGGACAGGGGGATATGTACACCCAGAGGTGAACCCTATTTCTTTGTGTGTATACACTGAGTTAACCTTAGTCCTGGTCTACGTTCAGCACTGAAGTATACTTGTTGATTGGTCAGAGAGTAGTTGTCACTGGTCTTAATAACCCTCCAGAGGTTGATAGGCTTTAAGCCCACCACCAAACCAATCAAGCTGTATTGAGATGCATGTCTCTGGCACAATGAGACAAATTCGCACTGCATGAGTGACTGTCAAGCGGAAATGAAGATTGATATTCGTCTTTGGGAAGAATAATTACAGAGTTCAATGTCAGAACTAAACAATGTAAGAATAAATACCACTAAACAATGTGAGGATAATAAAAAATAGAGCCATAAAGCGGAGGAAAATACCAAAAACATGTTATAATCCATAAAAAATCTTGAACCAGCATGGTGCGAAAATCTGGGCACTTTGCCAAGAGAAGGGAGACGTGTTTATGAATTGAGTGCGCATGAGTTTACTGGAAATACTAGAGTTGTAACACACATGTAAACAGTGTGTAAAACGGTCATAATAGCCGCCAGGAATAGTGTGTTGATATGCCCAGGGTGGATAAGGGCACCATACCCAGGGTGGATAAGGGCACCATACCCAGGGTGGATAAGGGCACCATACCCAGGGTGGATAAGGGCACAACACCCAGGGTGGATAAGGGCACAACACCCTGGGTGGATAAGGGCACTACACCCTGGGTGGATAAGGACACCATACCCAGGGTGGATAAGGGCACAACACCCTGGGTGGATAAGGGCACCACACCCTGGGTGGATAAGGCCCTTTGTTAACGGCACCCCGGCCCTTATCTACCGCAGCACCGCTCCTGTGCCAGGTAAGTCCACTACGGGCTCACCATAGCCCGTGCTACTTGGAACTTGCTCAGAGTAGCTGAATCTATAACAACAACAACCTTATCTACCACTGTATGCTGCCACACTGGTGTATGACACCGGACCCCGGCTGCGACACGCAAAACATCACAGATAATCAGCTTCAATGTTTATAAATACTCACTAAACAGGACGTTGCCATAAAAGGACATATATCTATACCAGTTCACCTTCCTGGAACGATAGTACTTGTAACAACTATTTGGTCAAACGTACAAAAATGGACGGTTGCAGCCAGCAATGCTCTGTGCTGTTAATTTTGTCAAGCAACAAAAAAGCAAGCTCAAACATTCATAGGCCTAGTAGCCCTCCTGTTATAATAGGCTTAGGATTGCTTAGATTAGGTTTCTTTGTATTAGGCTGCTTTGTTAATTTTTCTGCGTCCAGCAGTACTTTTGTACTTACTACTCGATGGTTACTATGATTACTATCATTTCTGGAGGATTGGTTATAACATATTATTATATACTGTAGCAATGTTATTAAGAAAGCGTTTAGGCGCGTAATTTACGTGTAAAATGCAAAAATATTATTTTCGAATACAAACTAAAATGGTCGCCAGGTTAAGAAACGTTGGCCCGTGTTCGCACGCTACTTTAATATTGAAATGTCTAAATAACTGCGAAGATTATCTCTAGCCACATACGTCACAAGTTTAACGGAATCAGTTAATCCACTAAAAATAAGCCGGATTAGTAAAACCTTAAGGACTGTTATATTAATGTTGCCTCGCATGGGCCAACTGGTGCTCTGAACTCATTATGTCACTTAAACCTTTGCACTCCCGCTCACAGGATGGGTATGGGGTCCACCACGCTCACAGGATGAGTATGGGCCCCACCACCGCCCACAGGATGAGTATGGGGCCCAGCACCGCCCGCAGAATGAGTATGGGGCCCACCAACGCCCACAGGATGGGTATGGGGTGCACAATAAACAAGCCACAACAATCAAATTGTTGGACTGGACTGATACAAGTATTAGCCTGTTAAAGAGCCACTTTAACAGGTTAATATTAGCGGTATATTGCACTTATAGCACTGGAGAAACAAAGACACATAGGGGACATGGTCACGACATACTTAGACGTATCGACAAGATGAGGAAATTCTGATTGTTCAATAAAAATCAAACATACACGAGAGGACAAGTAATCTCTTGACTACTCCTCGGGGTGGACGGTAGAGCGACGGTCTCCCCTGATGCAGGTCGGCGTTAAATTCCCGACCGTCCAAGTGGGTGGGCCACCATTCCTTACCCCCGTCCCATCCCAAATCTTTATCCTGACCCCAATATACTTAATAGGATCTAAGAGGTGAGTAACTGAGTACCCATCTACGTCATCATTACTATAAGGTCATAATGATCATGCCAGTACAGGCTCTAGATCCTACTGAGAAAACAAATCCATTAGAGGGATACAGAGTGAAGCTCTTGCCCAAAACGCTATGCGTACTAGTGGCATTAGGTATTGTATGTACTAGCTCTATCTATAAATCCAACTTTATGTTTGTAAATCAACTATGTATGTACTTTTCCTGAATAAAGAATTTAAATTTGAAGAATGGGGTACGTATTACCACCTCGGCGTCTGCTGGTGGAGGCTGCCAGAACCTTTTGGCTACTGTTAGTTATTGTTTCTTCAGGGACAATCATACCAGAACTCCGTCCTGGTTCTCCGCGCTGCCAGGTATGTTCTTCAGGGTTACCCGTGCACACTATCGTTCGCTGTTCTCCGCACTACATTGCAACACAAGGTTCAGAAGCATCGTAGCTTGAGGTGAACAGATTGGGGTTCAGTTCCTGAGCCTATTATGTACCTCTGTAACCTGTTCCACTACAGCCCCACAGGATAGGTATGGGGTGCATGATAATTGATCCAAGTCGAAATCGATCGTCTATCATAGCAACTGCTATTGTTGATATAGTCTTCAGAGCTCGCCCTGCTTATTGTTTCAGGTCATACCAAACACACTATTAAAAAAACACACGATTTACACACTAAATGTATGGAATTTACTCAATATATTTGAGTTAGCATGGCGTGACAGCGATAGTAGAGAGTAACGGTGCCGTGACAGCTTAAATAACCGTGCCGTGACAGCGAGAGTAGGCTACGGTGAGGAGGACTGCTATGAGCGAGAGCAGGAGCACTGAGGGAGGAAGACTGGTGAAGGAAGCAGGGGCCAGAGGTCTCCAACAGCACTTGGCACTCACTCACCAACCAAAACAACCACAGCTGTACTGGGAACCGACACCAAGAATGTGCTTGCACACCAGATGTGTACTAAGAACAACCCACCAGCCTTCCGAGTACTTTTTGTAGCTATGTGATCGAAAGTACCAATCATTGGAGCCCCAGTCAGTCACTTTTTGTACTATTGTTATAGTCCGAAAAAATAAAGCTAAATTTCAAACTTAAATATTCGTAGGTTTAGTATAATATAGTCGTATATTTTGGTAGCTTTCTTGTAAACATATGTTGTTAAATATGACCGAAAAAGTAAGATTAATAATTCTAACACGAATTTTCTCAATATTTCTTTTTGAGAATAAAAGAAACATAAGAAATATTGAGAAAATTCGTGTTAGAATTATTAATCTTACTTTTTCGGTTATATTTAACATATATAATATAGTCATATGTGTACTATATTAGGCCTCAGATGTATTAGGCCTAGGATGGTTAGCTTAGGTTCTATTAGCATCATCAATATAAAAATTTTTACGGTGTGTCCAAATTCAATAACAGAAAAGTCTACTTTTCTGTTGGTTCATCACGACATATGTGTACCGTACTTCCCCACATGGTTACTGTAAGTACTTTCAGTTTAGGAGAATGGACCAAGAAATACTTGGGAAGGTATCGCAAGAAACTACACATAACGCAAGGTATCGTAAATCAAATACACAATAGATGAAATATAGCTGATAAATGACTGAATAGTCACTGCGGTCGTTTTCTTGCATCTGATGCCTCTCTTCACCAAACAGCAAATGGGTAACCCAGGAGTTAATTAACGGTTGTGGGATGGATCTTGGTGATGGTTAGACCTTGGTTTTAACTAGAGGGACGTCGATAAGCATAAGTTTAGCTGTTCCCGATTATGTATACCTTCTCCTACCTCCCCCACCACTACCCTCCTCCCAGTGAGTGCCATGGGATGCCAGTGTCATGGGATGCCATTGCCATGGGATGCCAGTGCCATGGGATGCCAGTGAGTGCCGAGGATGCTAGCTAGTCCGTGAAGTGTCGCCAGTAAGTGCCCAAGTTACTATGCACTCCTGGGAAATGCTGGCCGAGGTAGTGTCAGGCACTAGTCACCTGTAATGGTACGGCCCCTCCCTTCCCCAACCCTCCACATACACACATACTACACATACAGTATAAACACATATACACATGAAGTGTTGGGACCCCACAGTCTAAATTTAGATCACGCACTTCACAAGAACGGTAAACAGTGTTACCAAAACTCTCACACCATTAAGTATATCCGGGTATACTCTGTTTTTTGCTCTAAACGTTATATATGTGTTATTTAATTATTTCTTTTCCTATATTTTAATACATATATAATTCTTGATAATAATCAGAGAATAATTAAATAGTCACCCTTAAAACAGTGATATTTTATCTCTATTTCTTATAATACATTATCAAAGGCTTTCATTTATTTATAATTATCACTTGGTAAAGGGTACATCAAGGGCTAAATCAGGCTATTTACACTGATTTATTAAAGCAAATTAAAGGGATATAAATGTATAAAATACCGGGATATTCACCAATGTTGGGACTTAGCAGAATCCACTTGCCTCGTAACCGGATATGTTGCACACTAAAAGCGCTTTCCGACGCCTCTTGCCACTTGGGCTCAACCTTCAAAATGATCGGCAGGCCTGAGTAGTGTCTGGCCCCCAGAGCTGAAGCCTTACTGTAGAGCGAAGATCCTCTATCTGCGCGTCAATGTGACTGATTGATAGAGGTTTAGTCACCAGCAAGGTGGCACGGGCATGAATAGCATTTTAGATCTCCGAATTGTGAATGTATTGTCTAGGGTCCGACAGTCTGTGAGAATTTCCTGGGTGGAGTGATTCTATTCGCACTTTCGATTCGATGGTCGTTATAAGTACTTTCATTTTAGAATGATATGGGTTGCAGGCCCACAGTGGTCACGTGTGGGTCTGGGGGTCCTCCTGTGGGCTTCCCCCTGATAAATACAATTGTGATGATCATTTGCAGCTAAAACACTTTTGATGAGCACTTAAAATATTTTCAGGCTAAACTCTTGCAGTCTAAATACTTGGAACTTAAACACTTGCAGCCTAAACACGTGTAACTTAAACACTTGCAGCCTAAACACGTGTAACTTAAACACTTGCAGCCTAAACACGTGTAACTTAAACACGTGTAGCTTAAACACTTGCAGCCTAAACACGTGTAACTTAAACACTTGCAGCCTAAACACGTGTAACTTAAACACGTGCAACTTAAACACTTGCAGCCTAAACACGTGTAACTTAAACACTTGCAGCCTAAACACGTGTAACTTAAACACTTGCAGCCTAAACACTTGTAGCTTAAACACTTGCAGCCTAAACACGTGCAACTTAAACACTTACAGCGTAAATACTTGTAACTTAAACACTTGCAGCCTAAACACGTGTAGCTTAAACACTTGCAGCCTAAACACTTGTAGCCTAAACATTTGCAGTTCCAACGCAACTTGACCAACACGTGATAAATGGGATAGTGTCGGTAGTACAGCTGTGTTCGGTATTGACTCATACTCGGGAATGCCGAATTCGAATCCCGGGTGAGACAGAAATATTCAAATACGTTTCCATTCACCTTATTCCTCTATTCACATTAGTACCCTGGAGTTAGTCAACTGTTGAACGATTGAATCCTGGGAAAATGCTATAGTTCGACTTTCAGGTGGGGATATCTCGATATGTACTTAACGTGTATGTATATATATACAGGCTGCCTGTCTCCGACGAAGTTACAGTTACAGGCAGCCAGTACAATTGTGTTATATATACTACAAAACGTTTAGAGTGAACATGTAAGGAATTTACTCTGTGGGGCCAAGGTCAGCACCAAAGAAAACGGTGTCCTAACTTCTGTTTTCCGGGATACTTAGGAGAAATTTACACTTTCATTAGTAACGTATTTGCAGGGCCCGACATTGGAATATATATATATTACGTATAATACACTGCAGTATATGTCTATCGGCGCTCTTTTGCGAGTGATAACAACGCCGATAGTATGGTGGCGAGTGATGTAACTACCATGCAGGCACTGTTGTAGAGTGCTGTTATGATATGGTTGGCCGAGGCTGTTTTTGGTGATGCTGTGGTGAAGAGTGCTTTAACTACACGTCCTGTTCACTACTGGCTGGCGATACAACTGGGTAAGGAATATCGTGGCTAAAACGTAAGAGGGTACTCTCATCTGAGGAAGTAATAGTGACTCCTTCCTGGAAGACATGACGTCAAGAAACTCCTCCCTCCCTCCCCGCCCCCCCTACACATCTTTCCTCATTCCTATACGCAGTCAGCATAACCAAGTAGTATATTTATTTATTTATTTATTTATATACAGGAAGGTACATTGGGATTGTAGGATACAAAGCATAGTAATTACATGCTTGTAAAGCCACTAGTACGCGCAGCGTTTCGGGCAGATAAATGAATATGATTTTGTATCCTCACAGGACGAAACGTTTGGGCATGTTTCCTCAGGGTTGGTGCCTTCCCCAACCCTCTCTTCCGTCTCTGTTCACATAGCAGTAAATATAACCCGGGATAAGGCTAGCCGATCCTGCAGTGTTGAAATAGGACGTCGCATTTTAACGTATACGTTACCTAAGGCCAAAAACTGACCTAGAATATGGTAGCGGCTCGCGAAATTGAAACATTGTCCCGTTTTCTGTTCTTGAGTCCTCTGGTAGGTTAGGTTAGTACTGGCACAAGATAGAACAAGTGGTCTAGTCAGGTGGAGCCTCCATATTTGTTCTCTCGATTTGCTACTGTACAGAGAGACGGCACCACTCCCTTGCCAGGTAAGTCCACTACGGGCTCACCATAGCCCGTGCTACTTGCCCCTCTCCTGTGCCAGGTAAGTTACGGACTCACCATAGCCCGTGCTACTTGCCCCTCACCTGTGCCAGGTAAGTTACGGACTCACCATAGCCCGTGCTACTTGGAACCTGTTCCGAGTAGCTGAATCTATAACAACAACATGTTACTGTAAAAAAAATACACAACTGTATTACTGTATTCCCTCATCAGACGCCTACAAGCCTAAACAACCCATCTGAATTAGCCTATCAAGGGCAAATCATTGAAAGCGTACATTTACATTCTGTATTTCCCTTCAGGGCTCATGTGGGCAGCCCCTCGCGGGAGTGAGTCATATTTCCTGTGTAATCCGCTAGATAGATATCTTTCCTGCTCTGTTTTTGTTTACTTATAGTCATACTTTAGATTTTATTTTATTTTATGTATTATATTATGTATTATTTTATTTATTTTATATTATGTATTAGATTTTATTTTATGTATTTATTTTCTGTTACTATTCTCCAGCGAATTGTGCAGTCAGTTGTGGAGCGGATAATGTCATCTTATTTAGTATAGTAAAGTTGAGTTTGGCGAGTATGTAGCCTAATGATGGCGGATATATAATATATATTTATATATATAGATATATATATAATCCTGAATACGAGTTTGAGGTTAAATAATTCATAATCCAATATGTACTTTACGCTCAATGATTCACAATGCAGGTTTGATTCTGAATTGTTTCCCCTATGATTTATTCTACACATTGTATGATATAAATCTTAAAGTACAAGTTTTAAGTTACCAAATGCATAATACAAATTACACCTAATGAATTTCAGGAATAATAAATTCATCAATGATGGGTACAGGCATTAGGATACAGAGTTTAGGGAGTGCAGGCCTTAAATGGAAAAATTCAGCATTCCTCTCTATCTTGGTGAATTAATACCTCGTAATTACTTGCAACACACAATGTCTCTGACCTTGGTGCTTCTCTCCTCGCCTCCTTGTGAATATCTTATTATATTTGTTATAGCTTTGCATACGACATATAGACAAATGGTGTCAACATTCATCTTAGTGCTTCTCCACATATTAATAAGAATATTTTATTGAAAATATATTAACATGTGCTTTCGGGAGTTGAGCTTCGGCTCTTTGGTCCCGCCTCTCGACTATCAATCGACTAGTGTACAGATTCCTGAGCCTATTGGGCTCTATCATATCTACATTTGAAACTGTGTATGGAGTCAGCCTCCACCACATCACTGTCTAATGCATTCCATTTGTTAACTACTCCGATAGTTAATATGTGTGTGGGGAGGGGAAGGGGTGAATACCAGCCCCCACATATAAACACGAGAACATCTACATGTTGATACGTAATAACATTTACATAAACACAAATAAAGCTACATAATAGCTCACCGTGAGAGGTGGACGAGCGGTAAGATGAGGCCTATAACAGACGTCCACTAGTACACAGAGGGAGTGTTGGTGTGCAGCCTAGCCAACACCCGCATGTTCTCTAACACCTGTGGAGGTACCCAGACCCCACACCTCTGGCGTCATACAGTCTCTACACCTCTGGCGCCATACAGGCCCTACACCTCTGGCGTCATACAGGCCCTACACCTCTGGCGTCATACAGGCCCTACACCTCTGGCGTCATACAGGCCCTACACCTCTGGCGTCATACAGTCCCTACACCTCTGGCATCTAGAACCTCCTAAACGAAGAGAAATCAGAATGCTCGTACATCTGACTTCAAGACAGTAGCTATACTGGAGGTAGAAAAGCGAATTAAATGGCCGCATAGAATCGGTGAAGCATTTAATCTCCGAGCACTCGGTCTATACTCTAAAGCATAGACTAATTAAGAGAATGTGCTAAGCCAAGTTATGGAACACATTACCGGGTAAAATAATAATAGTGGGATCGCTGGGTTGTTTCAAGCGTAGGGCAGACGTATGTATGAATGAGTTTGGGTGGTTATAAATAGGAGCTGCCTCGTATAGGCCAATAGGCCTTCTGCAGCGCCCTTAATTCTTATTTTATTAATGGTAGCAAATCATTTGGACCATCAGGGATTGAACGCCGACCCTGCAAGAAACGAGATTTCTTTCACATTTTATGCAAATAATATACTTGAAGGCCTGTTTTGTGATTTATCTTGAGATGATTTTGGGGCTTAGTGTCCCCTCGGCCCGGTCCTCGACCAGGCCTCCACCCCCAGGAAGCAGCCCGTGACAGCTGACTAACTCCCAGGTACCTATTTTACTGCTAGGTAACAGGGGCCTAGGATGAAAGAAACTCTGCCCATTGTTTCTCGCCGGCGCCTGGGATCGAACCCAGGACCACAGGATCACAAGTCCAGCGTGCTGTCCGCTCGGCCGACCGGCTCCCTGTCGGGTGTCGAGGAAATACACGCAGACTTCGTTATGCAAGGCCCTTGGGAATCTCCGCCAGCAGACTTATGGCTCTGGAGGGAAAAAAGAACCAGAGTAATCCTCATCTGCTACGTATCATTGCACAGATGCATATAGAAGCCAACTTGGCATCTGACAGCTACACATACTTCACAGATGGACCAGTAGACCAACAGGGGCAAGAAATCGGAGCTGCAGTTAAAGCAGGAAACTCTATAAATAGTTCGAGACTCAAATGGGTGTTCGACTTTACAAACAGAAATGCTAGCCATTCAAAAGGCTTTGGAACATGCTCTTGCTGAACACCACCACCACCACTACCACCATCATCAACCACCACCACCACCAGTTGTGACCGTGGTCTCCTACACCACTACCACTGGCGTTGAATAATCGTATAACCACCAACCACCAGCAGTGTTGAATAGCAACCACCACTACCACCCGCATCATGTGTTGCACCTATACTCTGTCATTGTTGGGGTCATCTCTCTCTCTCTCTGTCTCTCTCTCTCTCTCTCTCTCTCTCTCTCTCTCTCTCTGTCTCTGTCTCTGTCTCTGTCTCTGTCTCTGTCTCTGTCTCTGTCTCTGTCTCTCTCTGTCTCTGTCTCTCTCTCTCTGTCTCTCTCTCTCTCTCTCTCTGTCTCTCTCTCTCTCTGTCTGTCTCTCTCTCTCTGTCTGTCTCTCTCTCTCTGTCTGTCTCTCTGTCTCTCTCTGTGTCTGTCTGTCTGTCTGTCTGTCTGTCTGTCTGTCTGTCTGTCTGTCTGTCTGTCTGTCTGTCTGTCTCTCTCTCTCTCTCTCTCTCTCTCTCTCTCTCTCTCTCTCTCTCTCTCTCTCTCTCTCTCTCTCTGCAGGATCGAGCTTTAGCTCTTGTACCCCGCTTTTCTAGCTAATGGGTTGTCTAATGCAATGATTCATGACATTTGCCTATCATACCAGCTTTGTGAGTTATGAAATGAGTTTGCCTCTACAATCTGCTCCTTTAAGTCATTCCATTTACTCACTACCCTTACGCTAAATAAAACTTTCTAATATCTCTTTGACACATCTGAGTTTCAAGCTTCCATCAGTGCTCCCTTGTTCTGTTGATATTCATTGTGAACATTTCTTTTGTTTCCACCCTGTCAATCCCTATAAGTATTTTATAGGTCTATATCATGTCCCCCCACATCTCCCTCATCTTTTCTAACGTCGTCAGGTTTAGTTTCTTCAGTTTGTCTTCGTACCTCATCCCTCGCAGCTCTGGGACGAGTCTCGTTGCAAACTTTTGCACCTTTTCGAGCTTCCTTATGTTTTTTTTTTAATATAGGGGCTCCAGGATGGTGCGGCATACTCTAAGACTGGTCTCACATAGGCGGTATACAGTGATCTAATAGCCTCCTTATTTAAGTTTCTGAAGGATGTTCTGACCTTTGCCAGATTAGAGTATGCGGCTGACGTTATTCTATTTATATGAGCCTCTGGAGTTAAGTTTGGTGTTATGTCCACTCCCAGGTCTTTTTCTCTAGACGTTATAGGGAGGTAGTTTCCCTTCATCGTATATTTGGTTTCCGGTTTCCTAGCTGGCTTCATTTCCATCACCTTGCACTTGTTAGTGCTGAACTCTAGTAGACATTTCTCGGACCATCTCTGCAACCTGTTTAAGTCTTCCTGGAGAACCTTACAATCCTCATCTGTCTCAACCTGCCTCATTAGTTTTGCATCATACGTAAACATGAGCATAAAAGACTCAACTCCTGCAGTCAAGTCATTTACATAAATGAGGAATAGTATGAGTCCCAGCACTGATCCTTGAGGTACTCCGCTTGTTACTCTACGCCAGTCAGACTCCTCGCCCCTCACTGTCACTCTCTGACAGCTGTCTGTCAGGTAATTCCTTACCCATGATCGTGTGTTTCCGTCTACTCCCGCCTGCCTCTCAAGTTTGTATAGTAGCCTTTAGTGTGGTACTGTATCAAAGGCTTTTTGGCAGTCCAGAAATATGCAATCTGCCCATCCTCCTCTGTCTTGCCTTATTCTCGTTACCTTATCACAAAAGTACTGTTGAAGTGTGTGTGTGTGGTGTGTGTGTGTGTGTGTGTGTGTGTGTGTGTGTGTGTGTGTGTGTGTGTGTGTGTGTGTGTGTGTGTGTGTGTGTGTGTGTGTGTGTGTGTGTGTTGTCCATTCAACAGTACTTGCGGACAAGCCGAACGTCATTCATAATTATGGGTCTGCTACTGGAATGTCATTCATACTTGTATGTCATTCATAAGTGTGGCCCCTGCTAGCGTGATGATCATTCATAAGTGTGTTCCCTGCTAGCGTGATGATCATTCATAAGTGTGGCCCCTGCTAGCGTGATGATCATTCATAAGTGTGTTCCCTGCTAGCGTGATGATCATTCATAAGTGTGGCCCCTGCTAGCGTGATGATCATTCATAAGTGTGGCCCCTGCTAGCGTGATGATCATTCATAAGTGTGGCCCCTGCTAGCGTGATGATCATTCATAAGTGTGGCCCCTGCTAGCGTGATGATCATTCATAAGTGTGGCCCCTGCTAGCGTGATGATCATTCATAAGTGTGGCCCCTGCTAGCGTGATGTCATTCATAAGTGTGGCCCCTGCTAGCGTGATGATCATTCATAAGTGTGGCCCCTGCTAGCGTGATGATCATTCATAAGTGTGGCCCCTGCTAGCGTGATGATCATTCATAAGTGTGGCCCCTGCTAGCGTGATGATCATTCATAAGTGTGTCCCCTGCTAGCGTGATGTCATTCATAAGTGTGGCCCCTGCTAGCTTGATGTCATTCATAAGTGTGGCCCCTGCTAGCGTGATGTCATTCATACTTCTGGGCCTGCTAGTGTGATGATCATTCATACATGTGGCCCCGCAAGCAAGATGCGGTATTATAAGTGTGAACCCCGCTAGCGTGATGTCACAAAATGACTCAGCGTGACGTCAGTAAGCCCGCGTGGATCGCTAGCGTGACGTCAGGCATAATGTGACTTACTAGCGTGACGTCAGGCATAATGTGGCTTACTAGAGTGACGTCAGACATAATGTGACTTACTAGCGTGACGTCAGACATAATGTGGCTTACTAGAGTGACGTCAGACATAATGTGGCTTGCTAGCGTGACGTCAGGCATAATGTGGCTTGCTAGCGTGACGTCAGACATAATGTGACTTACTAGCGTGACGTCAGACATAATGTGGCTTACTAGAGTGACGTCAGACATAATGTGGCTTACTAGAGTGACGTCAGACATAATGTGACTTACTAGCGTGACGTCAGACATAATGTGGCTTACTAGAGTGACGTCAGACATAATGTGGCTTGCTAGCGTGACGTCAGGCATAATGTGGCTTGCTAGCGTGACGTCAGGCATAGTGTGGCTTGCTAGCGTGACGTCAGGCATAATGTGGCTTGCTAGCGTGACGTCAGGCATAGTGTGGCTTGCTAGCGTGACGTCAGGCATAATGTGGCTTGCTAGCGTGACGTCAGGCATAATGTGGCTTGCTAGCGTGACGTCAGGCATAATGTGGCTTGCTAGCGTGACGTCAGGCATAATATGGCTCACTAGCGTGACGTCAGGCATAATGTAGCTTGCTAGCTTGACATCAGGCATAGTGTGGCTTACTAGCGTGACGTCAGGCATAATATGGCTTGCTAGCGTGACGTCAATCATGCCTTTTAGCCCCAGCGTGAAGTCTTGACGAGGCAGTTACCATTGATGTCCACGCTGGCTATGGTAACCTGTGAACTGTTTCCCTGTCTTACACTGTAGGGAAGACATCAACTCCCCTGGGAGCCGCGTTGGGGAACCAAGAGCTAGAGACACAGCGAGTGAAAGTGTGTATGTGAAGGGATATATAGCGAGTGCGGGGGTGTAGAGTGAAGGAAACATGTGTGTAAGCGTGAGTGGCGGCGCCTGCGTCAACTCAGTGCTGTGAGGGAGGTTATAGTGTGAGGAGGGTCGAGTGTCCTGCTGCTGCTTCAGGTAAGTTTCCTGTTTTATATCTCTTTCTCTCTCCTTCTCTGTAGGATACAGGTGTTGCTGTAACTCGCGGCCTGTAGCCTGTAAGGGGTTAGGGTGCTCCCCTGTAGCCTTGTAGAGGTATGGTTGGTTGGATGGCTGCCGGCACTATTGAGACGGAACCCATAGCAAATTTCTAAAGCCCTGTGATTAGCTTAAGGTAAATGGCTATGTTAGGTAAGGGGATTAGGATTTGGGAGTGTGAGAGGTGTTTTGTGGTGGTAATGGAGACGGTTCATGCTGGAATTAAAGAGCTATGGTGCTTGTAAGGTTTACAATCACCCTCGCTGTCTTTTAATACTACAAGTATGCCAGTATGTGTATAATGGGTAGAAGGTTTCTATACATAGAGGTGTACCTCCATTTAAGTGTGTATATACACGGAAAGTTTTTAGCCTTGGATTATATTCAGGACTAAAGTATACATTCTGGCTGGTCAGTAAGCTAGTATTATTTACTTAGTTGATAGACCTTAAGACTAGCATGAAATCAGTCATGTTGGTGTACTGTGGTATATTGCATTATGGGAAGGAGGTTGGACACCTATGTCGATGAAAGCTAAATCCTAAATATCTGTTCAGTTCACATTTTAATGTTGGTCTACAAAAAACACTGCTCTTGCATCGCCATCAGTCATTTAGATGTTTTGGGGTCAACGCATAAAAATGGGTAAGGTTAGGTAGATCGATTTGGTTAAACTAGGCAGGGTATGCCCCAAGCCGGGCTTTAGGAGTAGAACATCCAAAACCCTCTCCAAGTATATTCCAGGTATGGACAAATCGTGCAAAAGCGTTTTGACAAAGCTCGTTTTCTAATTGTCAAACCCATGTATGGTATATCGCTAGATTACGAGTCTGTGTTATCTTGGGGTTAAGCCGATGTTGGGTTGGCTTAGGAACATTTTAAAATACGTTCGTGTCTCATTTTGACTATAAGGTGACTTGCCTGAATTTATCTGAGGGCCAATATCTGTAGTGTCCTTGATGAGGACAGAAAGCCACCAGCTTGTCAAAAGTCCCCCCCCCCCTCTATTTATTCTAATGATTTTATTAAGCCTGATCTTCAATTGCAGCAGTGATTTGGCATTTACAGCTTGGCAGGCAAGGGGTTCCATGAGTTTATATAACCCTGTGTGTGAAAGAGCATCTCCTGTTTTCTGTTGTTGAGCTTTAAATTGTTGTTCCCTTGTTTCTTATATCTTACCTTTCAAAGAAGTGCTCTGGGTCAATATCCTCCAAATTGTTCAGTATTTTAAAAGCTTCAATGAGATCAGCCCTGTCATATCTGGTTTGCAGTGTTGGTAGCCCTGAGGCCCTCAACTATTCAGTACAGTACTGAACAAAATGTCACTAAAAATCATTTACAATGTTTTTGCCATGTAAGGTTTAGCAAAGTTTTCAGGACTACGGTACTGGTTACGTTATATTATCTTGCATAAATAACAGTAGGGGATCTGAATACAATAATGGCAATTCCTTCACTTATTGGTAATTTTGTCATCAATTGTTTTGTTCATCAAATTCGTCAAGAACAGATGGCATGGCTTTGAAATAATTTTTGAAGTAATATTTTTCAATATTCTTTCCTACATATTCATTTTTCTGCCATAAGTCAATTTTAATAAGATTCTTATACTCTATATAAATAAATACAGTATAAGAATCTTATATAAATAGCGCAATGTAATGCCCATGGTGTAGTGGTAAGACGCTCGCCTGGCGTTTTGCGAGCGCTTTGTCCTGGGTTCGTATCCTGGCCGGGGAGGATTTACTGGGCACAAATCCTTGGTTGTAGCCTCTGTTTACCCAACAGTAAAATGGGTACCTAGTTGTTAAACGATTTGGCGAGATCGTATTCTGGGGAACAGAATTAAAGACTTGCCCGAAATGCTATGCATGCTAGTGGCTGTATAAGAATTTAAGAACTCCTCTGTGTGTGTGTGTGTGTGTAAAAAAAAAAAAAACCCACTATGGACCTGTATTAATATATCGCTGCACACTATGGAACTGCATTAAAATATCACGGCACATCATGCCCCTTCATTAATGGATCACTGCACTTTGTGACTCTGCATCTATAAACCGCAGCACCTCATGTTCCTGCATCTATAGATCGCAGCACCTCATGTTCCAGCATCTATAGATCGCAGCACCTCGTGTCCCAGCATCCATAGATCGCAGCACCTCGTGTCCCAGCATCTATAGATTGCAGCACCTCGTGTCCCAGCATCTATAGATCGCAGCACCTCGTGTCCCAGCATCCATAGATCGCAGCACCTCGTGTTCCAGCATCCATAGATCGCAGCACCTCGTGTCCCAGCATCTATAGATCGCAGCACCTCGTGTCCCAGCATCCATAGATCGCAGCACCTCGTGTCCCAGCATCTATAGATCGCAGCACCTCGTGTCCCAGCATCCATAGATCGCAGCATCTCGTGTCCCAGCATCCATAGATCGCAGCATCTCGTGTCCCAGCATCTATAGATCGCAGCATCTCGTGTCCCAGCATCTATAGATCGCAGCATCTCGTGTCCCAGCATCTATAGATCGCAGCATCTCGTGTTCCAGCATCTATAGATCGCAGCATCTCGTGTTCCAGCATCTATAGATCGCAGCATCTCGTGTTCCAGCATCTATAGATCGCAGCATCTCATGTTCCAGCATCTATAGATCGCAGCATCTCATGTTCCAGCATCTATAGATCGCAGCAGCTCGTGTCCCTACATCTATAGATCACAGCACCTCGTGTCCCAGCATCTATAGATCGCAGCACCTTGTGGACGTGCATGTATAGATCGCAGCAGCTCGTCTACGTGCATGTGTATATTATAGCACATTGTGGACTTGCATGAATAGAACGTAGCACCTCATGGCTCTGCGTGTGTAGATCGCAGCATCTCGTGGACCTGCTCTGTACAGTATAGACTGCAGCACCTCGTAGACATGCATCTATAGATCACACCCCTTCAGTACCTAACCTGACACATTCCTGAATGTCCAGAAGAGCATTGAAAACTGAAAGGGTCAAATTGCCAGTGCTCCTTTTCGTATACAAAAATTCTATTTAAGCTTGTGCAAAAGCCACTGATGTAGGACACTAACCTATTTCTTTTTAAAATTTATATTCAGTATTGTATATAATTTCATTACTTTTAATCTTTGTTTATTTAGTTTACAGTGTAATGATTTTCCTTATTTGCTGGAGGCTTCAGCAAAAATCTTTAAATGCGTCGTTCATAATTAATTTTCCATTTGTCTGATTTGATCACAAATCTAGCTTTGTTTACAGTTATTTGTAATATACACAAAGCTCATACAGGGATTACTGTCAGTCATAATCACCATGTACATAAAGCAAAGTTTAAGATAGTGTAGCAATAAGCCATATCCAATAATAATACAGTAATTCTATAATTATAGGGAGATTCCAGATATTGCACAGTATATACTGCATTATTAGTTTTTTTTTTTTTGAGATATATACAAGAGTTGTTACATTCATGTACAGCCACTAGTACGCGTAGCGTTTCGGGCAGGTCCCTGGAATACGATCCCCTGCCGTGAAGAATCGTTTTATTGTGGTTGTTATTATTATTTTTGTTGTTGTTGTCTCCCTTCTCAAAACCCAGAATATTTTATGAACGTTACTTTTCCCTAAGCTAGGTTTCCTCGGTCATTAAAATTTCTAGCAGAGAGAATTGCATGTGATAAACAAATACTTGAAAAATTATTGCTTTTAATATGATGACTGGATCCTGAAAGAGAAAAGACATAATTTATTTGTAAATCATTGCTGCAAAATTTACTGGCATTAGCCTAAACTGTGCAGCTTATCATAATAGTTTACTGTACAGTATTAGTTAAAGCCCCTCACTCCGAGCTGGTGAATCTCCACCCCTTGAAATTCTTGAAATTGGGAAAAGGGTTTATAGTAATGCATGTATGTGTAACTTTGCATTTTCCAGGCCGCTTGTAACAAACAGTAAAGTTATTGGTACAATATCAACAATGAAAAAAGGATGAACCACAATTAGTCATAGGTTGCAGGTTCTATACAGTATAGTAGTCACAGCTATAGCTACTGAAATATATAACTATATATTCAAGGATAACCTATTCACAGTGCAGTATTCGGGTGAAGTTGCCAGTTCCCAGACATTAGCACCCAAAATCTCTCCAGTGACTGCACCATTGCATAGAACAAGACCACTAAAATGTCTGGAACTTTTTGAGTATAATGTACTGAAAAGCAAATAAAAAAACGTAAGGTATTTATAATAAAGTGTAGGTGACACAAACAAGCACATGGAAAGGTACTTTATGGTTAATAAATGATATCTGGAATTTTATACCAAAATTAGTACTTGCCTAACTCCTGGGTGCCTATTTACTGCTAGATGAACAAAGGCATTAGTTGAAAGAAAACTTGCCCAATAATTTGTCCTGCTTAGTAATTGAACCTTGGATCTTCGGTTGTGAGTCGAGAATGATGCCAGTTGTACTATGATGATCAATGGTCTCCCCAAGAAATAAGCTATCAAACACCGAGATGTCTGGTGCCTGTCTCCGAATTGTGAAGACGCTAGTTTCCAGACACCCACATGGTATAGCTTATAATTTTATGTAATTAAATGTCATTTTTATGTAATGAAATGGACTTAATGAGCCCAGGGCTATCTGCTCCTCCTGGCAGGCTATAGCATATCTACACTCATTTTAATTTTAAATTGTGTTAAGAGGAATTAATCTGAAATGTCCAAAGCATATCTTATAGGAAATATATAATGAAGTCTTACCACTATATATCTCAAATGCTTCAGTCCTCAGTCTAGCATCCTGGGTATTTATTTAGTTATTTAAGTATTTACAAGGAAATTTGTATAAAGGGTTACTCTCACAATTTTAATGTTTGTAGTACATTCTTGCAAAGCCACTAAAAAGCACAATGCAATACTGTACTGTCTATATAACTTTTAGTAGTGCATTGAGATATTTAAATTCATTCTGATAAATTATAAAAAAAGTAACTTCTTCAAGCACTTGAACACTACCCACTTCAACGACTTGATCCGAAAGTGAGAACTACTTTAACCCTAACTTAACCACAGGTATTGTAAAAGATAAAGACTATGTAAGCTGATATCCATATTTAAATCCAGCTTCACTCTACCTTGTATGCATGTATCCTACAGCATATTAGGACAAATTGGGCAGGGAGGACTTTTGACAAGCCACTGGCTTACTGTCCTTGTCGAGGCCACAAATGTTTTAAGAAGCTACGTTGTTGAGAAATAGTCAGTCCTACATTTCATTTTACCAAACACCTTTGCTCACTTAGCAGTAAATAGTTACTCTAGAATTAGAGAACTGTTGAGGGCAGCATCCCAGCAAGAAGGTCAGCATAGGCCATGTGAGATGGCCTAGGGGAACCTCAAAGAGCTTAGCAGGCTTCCTTTTCCCAACAAAAGGAGACTATAGTCTGGGTATAGTGATATATTTGCACAACCACTTTTTGAACAAGTGAATGGATAAATAATATTTTACTCAGCCAGGTATGAATGTTGGTTAGTGTTTTGACCAACATTCATGAATAGGTTTTGAAGTGTACCATACTGTACAGTATATTCAAACAATTCTTGGCGTGAAACATAATTTCTAACTATTATGTACTGTACTAAGTAATAGATATGGTTCTCAAACATTGAAAAATCAATCCTATAAAATGTATAATTATTATTATCATTAATATTATTACTGTATTATTATTATTATTATGATAATAATAACAATAACAATAATGAGAAAATCCGGAGACGTGATGAGGGCTTGAACCTATGCGGTGGGTGTTCCCACGCACTCCGTGGGAACTGTGGGTTTTGGATTTTCTCGTTGAAACGTCATGTTAATGTGATTACTGTGTAATAATAATGATAATACTTTATAATAAAAATGTGTATAAAGAGCATAAGACAGGTATACTGTGATTGTAGGTACAGGAGTTGAACATAAAATGAAACCACAACTATGTAGGGTGTTTCAGGCAAAATTTCATACAGTACAGACTGGTATACAGTACTACTACTACTGAATGCACTAAACAACGCAGAATCTAGTATTTGAATAAGTACAGTACTTTTTTTTTGGATACAGCATAGATGCTATGCTGATGGACTTTAGAGTACAGGACAGTACAGTACTATATTAATTTAAGGGGGGATATTAATATGGTGGAAAATATACTGTATCAACATAAAATAGAACATGAAACAATGGATAGGTAGGTGCCAATACATTTAAGACAACTCTTTGTAACTTATTTATGTAAAATTGGTATTACAGGCAGTCTTGTTTTGAATTTATATGTCCTTGATTCACAATCAAGCTCCTATGTTTGATTTCCAAGCAGGACTGAAATGGTGGGGTACGTTTCCTATCATCTAAAGCCTCTGTTCATCTAGCAGTAAATAGGTACCCCAGAGTGGTATCTATTTGGTGTTGCATCCGGGAGGCTTAGTTTTACATACATTCTTTTAAAGCCACTATTACACGTAGCGTTTCGGGCAGGTCCTTAACCCTAATTTCCCCGGAATACGACCCCGCCGAATCGT
Source organism: Procambarus clarkii (assembly GCF_040958095.1). Taxonomy (NCBI): domain Eukaryota; kingdom Metazoa; phylum Arthropoda; class Malacostraca; order Decapoda; family Cambaridae; genus Procambarus; species Procambarus clarkii. The sequence goes on along the minus strand of NC_091239.1, from coordinate 8,305,663 downwards.
TTAACAACCAGGTACCCATTCACTGCTGGGTGAACAGAGGCTACAGTTAAGGATTGGCGCCCGGTCAATCCTCCCCGGCCAGGATTCGAACCCAAGGCAAGGCGCTTGCGAAACGCCAAGCGAGTGTCTTACCACTGCGCCACGGGGACTGCACAGTTCCACACAGTTCCACTGCACAGTAGTAGTTCGACCATGCAAGGACCTCGGTATCAGCTCAACGTATATACAGTACAGTATAATATAATTTTAATTATTATTATACTCAGGTAAGGTAAAAATGAGGGCCTTAAACAAAATACAGGGAACATGGCACAATCATGTCTGGCCATAATAGGAAAGCAGCATGTAAAGGATTTGGGAATAATGATGTCTGATGACCTAATGTATAGGGTACATTATCCCATCTTGAGTACTGCTCGATACTCGCTTTCCCCTTCAGAGCGGGAGAAATTGCTGAAATGGAGGAAATAGAGAAATCATATATGGCATTCATAGACACGATAAAGCACCTAAATTATTGGGATCGTCTCAAGCTCTCCAAGTGTACTCATTAGAAAGGAGACAAGAGAGATATCAAATAATATGCACATGGGAAATACTGGAGGGCCAGGTCCCAAATCTTCACAGTAAAATAACATACTGGAGTGAACGATATGGAAGATAATGCAGAATAGAACCAGTGAAGAGAAGGGGTGCCATAGGCACAATCAGAGAACACTATAAACATCAGAGGTCCATGGTTGTTCAACATACTCCCAGTGAGTATAAGAAATATTGCCGGAACAAACGTGGGCATCTTCAAGAGAAAACTAGATCGTTTTCTTCAAGAAGTGCCGGACCAACCGAGATCTGGTGGATATATTGCCCTGCGGACCTCTCCAAGCAACAGCCTGTTGGACCAAGCTCCCAAAAGTGGGCCAGGCTTGGGGAGTAGAAAAATTCCCAGAATCCCATTCAGCATGTATACAGTAAAGTAAGAAATTTAAAGAAATACCATTTGGATTGAATATTCAATAAAGCTTTAGGATATATTTTCATCACATTGTAACCAGAGAAATTGAAGAGTAATTTATTTTTATATTTTCCTAATATCTTTATATTGTACTGTACAGTATTCCCAATTTTCAATATTTTCTTTGTGGACATTAGCCTTATCATTCCTGCTGTTGGAGACAGGAAGCCTGTACAGTAGTTGCATTTGTATCAAGGTCATCCTTGGCCAACCAATGACCAAACCCAGGGTGCAACCCACAACAGGTGCTTGACTTTGGGTACCTATTTATTTACAGAGGCACCAGGTGAAAGGAAATGAACTCGACCATTTCTGTCCTGCCTGGGTATTGAACCCAGAATCCTAGATCGTGAGTTGAAAGACATAGGTTGCTGAACTATAGCACTCCGAGAGGGGAATGCAAAAGTGTTCTCTCTTGCTTTGATGACATTCTTAGATATGATTTTGAAGTTCTTCCTCATAAATATTGCTAATTAATTTTTCAACAAAAATCATTATATTTACCCTTGACAAGGTAAATGTTTTACTTGAAAGCATCCTGCAATTAATACTTCTCAACTAACCAGCTAAATATTGTATTCCCAGTTCACCCCAGGTTATAGACGAGAACTTTACTGTGTAGTGGTTTAATATAATATTAACTTTTTAGCTTGTTAGTTCAGGCATTATTTAATACAGTATATTATTACTGTAGTAAATACTGTATACACTATATTTCTATAATATAAATACTCGCCTGGATTTTACCTGGCAAAGGTTCTGCGAGGTTTTTCTACTTCCCCCAAGTCTGGACTGGAGCTCTTCCTTCCTCGGTTCCTATGCTGACACTGGAGGTCATCTCGAGGTTATCTTAGAGATGATTTCGGGGCTTAGCGTCCCCACGACCGGGTCCTCGACCAGGCCTCCTTTTTGTTACACATCCCCCATGAAGCAGCCCGTAGCAGCTGTCTAACTCCCAGGTACCTATTTACTGCTGGGTGAACAGGGCATCAGGGTGAAAGAAACTGACCATTTGTTTCCGCCTCCACTGGGGAATGAACCTGGAACCTTAGGACAATGAATCCTGAGCGCTGTCCACTCAGCTGTTAGGCCCCTGATGGGGCCTGGAAGGTTAAACTGGAAAATTAAAATACTGTAAATGGAATAAAATTTAACAAATTTTCTTGCTTGAATATCATCTTGTTAGTTGTTTTAACCTCTGTAGGAAGAATGCACGTACAGCATACAGTAAAATAGTACCGTATGAATTAAAAAGTAAAGATAAAATGAAAAGATTATAATTATTTGTAAGGATGGAAATCATGGGTATTTTTAATGCTGAATAGAATAGTAGAACAACTCACCCAGGACCCAATCCAGGTACAATCCAGGTACTCTGGTAAAAAATGAGAAGATGAGAAGAGTTTTTCTTAGCTACTTATCGAGCCTTAGGTGGGAGCAAACCTATTACAGTACAGTACTGTACGTATGGTTATTTGGCTCTTCCGTATTGGGAAGTAAAATACGCTTATGCAAAAAATGTTGCTTACTGCTAACATTCTGATTGGATATTGCATTAATTTTAAATGCCTGGTCTCCAGCTTTCCAACAATGGCAATGTGTGCGATATGCAAAATTGGAAATGCTGTACAGTGATTATTTAATTTGGGTCTAAAAATTTGTTTGGGAGAAATGGATTTGTTACCAGTTGTCCAAGATGTTTTAAAGAACATATTAAACCTTTAGAAAATTAATGCTAAAAATCTGTGAGAGCAGTTTTCATACAAATATTACCGGTAAATACAATACACTGTACTTACTCGCCTAATTGTGCATTAGTTACATACTGAGTACTTGCCTGTATGTGGATATGAGCTTGGAAAAAATACAGCTGTTCAAGGGTTTATTAGACATGGTTTCAGGCAGGAGTTGCTGTAGAGATATTGTGCTGTACTATAAATTGTCATACAAGCACTGTATTTCTAACTAAATTATTAATATTTTCTAATTGAAATTTGTTTATTGATTGTCATAAATGATAAGATTATTTTATAAAGATAGATAGTTTTCACTGTTTTGTGAATTACCAGGCTCAGCTGTGTGATATACAAAGGCTCTTCAGGCAACATAACTGCTTATTTTGTTTTCATTAATTATCTCGAAGCGTGAAACAATACAATGTTCTGTAATCGGCAGCAGCTTTAGCTAGTTTTTCAAAATTGGCTTCATGACTCTTTATTGAGCATATAGTGTATGATTCTCATTGTTCATTTATGCAGAATTAAGAACGAGTTGTACTGTATATGCATATTCAGTTTATTTTAATTGTTTGAATTTAAATTTGGTAGGGTTGCTGGCTGCATTGGATTTTTAATTATCCTTATAGGAAATACTGGACCAATAATTAACTCTGGCATCTTAACTGATGTAATTGCACCTTAATTTGCAATTACAGTATATTTTTTAAGTTTTAGTACAATATTTATATAAAGCCAATTGCTTAAGCATTATTTTAGGCAAACAGGTGGGGTTTCTTCCTATTAGGGAGTGTTGTACATGATGCTATGGCAGTATGTCCATTCACAGGATGAGTAGTGCTGTGCAATAAACTCACCTCTCGGGGCAAAATTTTACATTTTAATATGTAGTTAAATCTTTTCTGCTCGGCCGGGGCAATAATCTATATAAGAGAGAGTGTCTGTCCAAGGTTGGAGGCCAGAAGTTTGGGGCTAACATTGCCCAAATTTCCAATGAAAATGGTCTGGGATAGACAGAAGCTGGTCGGGGTTAGCATAATTTAAGTACTTAAAATAAATATTAGCATTTATAACCCCCACTCCCACCATGTTTTTTTCAGTCAAGTGTGAAATATTTGGTATGTGCTAGTTTTTCAGTGCTTAATAACAAACCTTCTGAGACCCATAGAGTTGTTTCAGTGCAACTTAATACATTTTCTGAAGGGATAAATGAGAGGGGAGGACAAAGTGGAGGAACGAGGGGGAGATGGTGAAGAGGGGGAAAGGCTGCATTACAGCCTTTGCTAATCCAGTGCAGTCAATGCTAATCCATTGAAAAGACTAGGAAGGCTGTAAAAACAATCAAAAGACTGGCATATGCAGATAAACACTAGCAGAGTTAAAGCGGAAAAAAGCACCCGCACCCTGGTAAACTATGGCGTGGTGAAGACAGCCTTGCTAAAAATACACATACTGTTATTTCCGGATAAACCAGGGAATTGCTTGGATTTTGGTGTGTAAGGGAGTTGCTGCATGTAATGTGGTGTTTTCTATATTAATAAATAAGGACTTTATATCCCCTACTGCACTTCCTATTCCATGCCTTCCCTCTCTCTTCCCCACGACCTCTTCCAAGCCTTCCCCCTCCGGCGTCTTTCACATTTTTCCATCCTTCCTCTTTCAAGCTATTCGCCACACCCCAATCCTCCAGTTTTATAGAAACTGAGTTAGGTACTGTATTTTCTGCCAGTGTGGTTTCACTAGGCTAGAGGTATGTGTGGGTGTCTGCATCGTCTGTCAAGGCAGATCCAGTCAGATATATGAAGTTGGCCTAATTGAAATTGAAATAAGTTTATTGAGGTAAAATACACACAAAGGGATGAGGTAGCTCAAGCTATTCTCACCCCGTTCAGTACAACGTGTTAATACATACATACTGTACACACATCACAAACAATAAACATATTACCAAACATTCTGAGAGATAAACGTCTACATTTCCTAATTGTACTTGCATCATCATACACTTAGGTGTCAAAGAATTGAAAGGCTATTTAATAAGTGTTCAGTAAATATTTGTAATAAAATATTGACTAGGCATGTAGCCAAATATTTCAAATTTGTCAAATTTAAATTTCTCATTACAATTATAAGTAAAAGAACGCTCTAGGGCACTTCCTGGAGGGTATCCGTTGCCATTCTGACCCACTGCCGCACACATTGAGTGCAATATGAAACGATCAAATCATAACCCATTAAAGAGTGAATGAAATCAACCATTCCTTTCTGCACTCTGGTGCAGTTTATCATCCCCCTCCTTTAGTTGTTGTGATAGAATGACTTTACTAGAGAAAACATTTGTATGCACCTTTTAATCAGCCTATAAATCTCGTTTTGAAGGAAATTGAATGGATTACACAGAACATTTGGAAAAGTATGCGTTGGTGCCGCACTGTGTGTGTATTGGCGCTGCTATGACAAGGTGCATGTGGTGATAGGGGGCGGAGACTCAACATGCACCACCATTCCAATTGGTCGCTGCTCTGGGCCCCCCTATTGCCAGTTTCTAGGTGTAAACAGCCCGCTTGTGATGTCATCATTGAAGCATTGATTTTGACCCCAAGTGGGACTGGCTGCTTTCACTAGTTAGCAGGTCTGGTGAGAGCAGATAGGAGTTAGTGAAACATTAAACATATTGTTTGGTCAGAGAAGGGCCTCAACATTTATTACGTGGATTACGTGGATTATTTATTACATTTATTACGTGATGTCATCATTGAAGCATTGATTTTGACCCGAAGTGGTACTGGCCGCTTTCACTAGTTAGCAGGTCTGGTGAGAACAGATAGTGGTTAGTGAAACATTAAACATATTGTTTGGTCAGAGAAGAGCCTCAACATTTATTACGTGGAGCCAAATTATGATTCGAAGCGTAATGTAATCATTACCGTAATCCTCGTTACCGATTATTTTTGTCATGACTTGCCTGGCGACCGGGCGCGACTAGCGTGCGTGTATGTGGAGTATTGGTGAAGAAGATCGATACCGCGCTGGTAATAGTGCATGTTGATGACTGGAGCTCAGGTGAACTGGCAGCCTTGTGCACCTGGACGGTCCGAGGTACAAATCACTGCAAAAGGAGCATCAGACAGCGCCATCCTGGGGTTGATGAGCGTTTGGGCTGAGCGTAAGGTGAGAGTAGCACTGATAATGGTGATGACCTTGCTGGGTCAGCATTGTTGGTTCACTTATTGCCATCAATGACAGCATAAAATCTGCAGAGTTCAGTGGTAATAGTTAGAGACGATTTCGGGGCGGGAATGGACTGATGCGTCCACAGGTGTAACACATACGCTTAGCGATCCTTTGGGGCAATTGCTAGACAAATCCCTTCAACTTCTGGCGTACCCCAAGGTGGCTTTGTTATAAAACTCAATTGCAGTATGGCTTTCTTGTAAAGATTATCGAGATAGTGTGTATTTGTTCAATACTCGCGGATACTCACTGTTCAATAGTGGGCCTGCGTGCCGCTCCAAGCAAGAACCATTTGGAGTAAGTTAGCACAAGTCAAGCGTGGCCCCCGGTCAGGCTTGGAGAGTAGAACAACTCCCAGAACCCACTCCAGGTATATTCCAGGTATCGTGCATGTGAGAGTGTTGGTATACTTGTGTGTTTCACCTGATATCATGAGCAGTGTTACCAGCGGAGGGGGAGACGGGGATTGTAGATGGCTGTCTTGCACCCGCCTCCCTCCCCCCCCTCCACTCTACCCCTCCCTCCCTCCCACCCCCTAAAATCTTCCCGTCCCTCCCTCCCACCCCCTAAAATCTTCCCGTCCCTCCCTCCCCCTCCAGTCTTCCCTTCCCTCCCTCCCATCCCCTCCAATCTTCAACCCCCTCCAATTTTCCCTCAAACTCGTGAACAGCAGGACTCCGATTGCAACAAACTCATCTCGGCAGCAAAAGTATTTTGCACAGTCTAAAAGTATTAAAAAGTATTTAATAAAGTATTAAAAGCACAGTCCTATGGACTGTATCCTAATTGCAGTAGTAGCATTAATTATTGTGCTTGGATCAGACGACCAGAAAACTAAGGCAAACATTGCTTCTGGTGTGACCTTAAAAGGTATAGTGTTGGTAGTTAGCATATTCAAACATTCGTTACAGAGGACACAAAAGGTCTTAATCAGATCTCGGCGCAATTTGTTTATATTAAAATTACATCTAACCTGCACCGACTAGGTAACAAGTGGGCCTATGGGCCGCCCCAAGTTACAGCCTATTAGGCCAAGTTTTCACAAGTTAAGCCTAGCCTCAGACCAGGCTTGGGAAAGTGAAGGAACTCCAAGAACCCACTCCACTATATTCCAGGGTCTGGCCAGAGTTCAGCCCACTGGGATATTGATCCATGGAACCAGCATGATAACCAAGTGTAGAACACAGACATGAATATTCTCCTGTTTGTGGATAGCAATAATTTGGTTATTTTCACTAGTGGTACTTTTGCAGCTTTCTCCGCGGCTTCACACGGGAGCTGGAAAGTTGAGCGTGGTGGTGGTGGTTGGCGAGGTGGGTTAAGCTGGCGCACCGGAAGGAAGTGGTTAGAGAGGATGACTCAACCTACTCATTTATTCATTTGCGACCGGACTCGACCTACTCAGTTATTCATCTCAGACCGGAACCCAAACTTCTTCATCCAGCAGCTGTTTAATGTCACTCCCCCCCCCCCACAACCTTTGCCACACACCCCACAACCCTTGCAACCACCCCCCCCACAACACCTTTTGCCACCCCTCACCTACAACACCCCCAGAAAACGTACGAGAACTTGGAGTATGTTAGGAAAATTTGATCTTTTCAATGTGTCACAAAGTATTATCTGTAGCCAGAATGGTAGATATTACAGTCTTGGTTCAAACATTTTCCATTATACTGCACGTGTCAACATCGTATCAATTAGTTTTTATATCAAAATTAGGTTTTGTTGCATCGTGCCCAGATCAACCAGGCTGTGGTCCCTACGTTGGACTGCGTGCAGCAGCGTCCTAGTCTGATTTACCAGACTGTCAGTCAGAAGGTCTGGTGCAAGAAGAATTTCAGACCAACGGGTTGTAGTGGTTATGTAGGCTTGTAGGCCACTCAAAACAACAGCCTGTTGGATTAAGTTATCACAAGTCAAGCTTGACCTCTGGCCTGACTTGGGGAGTAGAACTTCCAGAGTCCACTCAGATATACTCCAGGTCCTGGGACCAGATTCACGAAAGCACTTACGAACGTGTACATCTTTCCTCAATCTTTGACGGCTTTGGTTACATTTATTAAACAGTTTACAAGCATGAAAACTTGCCAATTAACTGTTGTTATTGTTATAAACAGCCTCCTGGTGCTTCGGTGCTCATTAACTGTTTAATAATTGTAAACAAAGCCGTCAAAGATTGAGAAAAGATGTACAGGTTCGTTAGTGCTTGCGTAGCTGCTTTCGTGAATCTGGCCCCAGGGATCAGGCCACTGGAACATTAGTCACCATAACCACCCCATTATATCCCCCCCCCCACCTTCGAGTCTGGTATATGTAGCCTACTGGTCAGCACCATTGTCACGTCCAGCTTTACCACTATTAGGGGACTCCTAGCGACCTCTGTGATGTTTTCCAGCCGAATCGACAAGTTGTGTGTGTGGCTATAAAGTTGTGCCATCCTGCTTGAAAGAATAGTAACACCCCGCGGGTCTATCCCCAAAAAGCGCAATAGTGAACACCAAAACAAGCGATACTCACCGATAGGTAAGCGAGCAGTCAACATAAATATGAAAGCTGTGTGACTCATGTAAATAAATAAGTTTTCGAACAAGAAATTATTTGATTACTTGAGAAATGTAATACAGTTAGGTGCGTGGTACCACGAGACCTCGCATGGGATTGATTTCAACCAGCCCGGGTTGTGGGCGGCGCCAGTGTGGATGACGGCAAAATGTTGACACTCGTTGTTGAGTTGAAAATGTTGAGACTTGATAGGGGAAATATAGGCTACAGGCGAGGAAGATCCCTGCCCCGTTGATGCCTTTATTAAGACTTAAATGTTATCTAACTCATCACCCCTCGCTGACTGCCTGCCTGCTTGCCTGCTGGCCTGTATCGAAAACTGTAATCTAAACAATTACAGGATGTAACAATGTTTCCCATTTTCGTGCAGACTAGCAAACAGTGACGTTAACGCTACCTGATACTAGATAAAGCCAGTCAACACAGAAACTGTTGATCTGGTATTGGGGGAAGGTAATACTATGCCATGCCTGGAGGAGGCTACAGATTAGAGTTCAATCGTATTATATTGCCTCAATATTTTACCGTACCATGGGGATTTGTTCTTTAAACAAGTGTGGCTGATCTTAGTCATGAATAGTAGGAAGCTTGTTAATCCTACTTAAGTTATATATATTGTGTGTTCGGTATAGTGAATTCCCAGAGTAGAACATGTGGTCAAAATGGAGGTAGGAATAGCCTAAGCTACTCTATCCCTTTGAGATGTATTACTTTCTTGTCTTTACGGGCTCACCATAGCCCGTGCTACTTGAAACTTGTTCCGAATAGCTGAATCTATAACATCATTCTTGTCTCAATAAATATACTTGAACATGTGGTATTATTAGTTGGGGAAAGGGGAATTTAGACGAGAAATAGACACAGGTAAAGAAAAGCTATAGAAGTAGGAAATCTTTACATCATGACACACTGTGCTCTCTGACCCCGCTTGAATGTTCGTTCCTGGGCGCCATGTGTGATGAGCACCCGTGTTGAATGTTACCCTCATACTCTCATGTATGCGTGTGTTGGTGCTGAGCAGTGACAGCACCGGCACACTGTCTGGGTTGACGGAACAATTGGTGAAGCAGCTATTGGTGGCCCTCTGCCTCGGTGCTTGGTATGCTGGAGGGTCCGCTTGGGCAATGTGACCCGCATCATGATGTCGTTTTGTTTCGACATTTTCTGTTATTGGGAAAGATGTGCAGGTAGGGAAGGTTGAGAGTAGTGGAGATGTAGAGGTATAGTTCCCGGTCAATCAAGGTTGACAGTAGTGGTATAGAGGTATAGTTCCCGGTCAGTCAAGGTTGAGAGTAGTGGAGATTTAGAGGTATAGTTCCCGGTCAATCAAGGTTGACAGTAGTGGTATAGAGGTATAGTTCCCGGTCAATCAGGGTTGACAGTAGTGGGGATATATAGCGGTATAGTTCCCGGTCAATCAAGGTTGACAGTAGTGGAGATATAGAGGTATAGTTCCCGGTCAATCAAGGTTGACAGTAGTGGAGATATAGAGGTATAGTTCCCGGTCAATCAGGGTTGGTAACTAACCCGGGTTTTTTTCTTAAAACCCAACCCGCCCGGGTTGGGTTTTTGTCTGTTGAATCAATAGATTAAAAATGCGTTTAAATTTAAACAAAAATAACTAAGTTGGGCCATATTAAAGCAATTTTTTTCAGCTTAGCGGTTCTTAAACTAAAAAAGCCATCCCGGGCGAGTAAGTGGGTAGTTACCACGCCAAGCTTGAAGTGGACGCAACTGTTTTACCTTGCATCCTAAACCCATTCATCAGTCACATTTAAACCCCCGTAAATGTGACTACTTTAAACTATATTAAGTTAATTTGTGTTGAGAGCAAGGTTAGCTCTCCCGTCCTCTCCCTCCCAGCCCGTCCTCTCCCTCCCAGCCCGTCCTCTCCCTCCCAGCCCGTCCTCTCCCTCCCAGCCCGTCCTCTCCCTCCCAGCCCGTCCTCTCCCTCCCAGCCCGTCCTCTCCCTCCCAGCCCGTCCTCTCCCTCCCAGCCCGTCCTCTCCCTCCCAGCCCGTCCTCTCCCTCCCAGCCCGTCCTCTCCCTCCCAGCCCGTCCTCTCCCTCCCAGCCCGTCCTCTCCCTCCCAGCCCGTCCTCTCCCTCCCAGCCCGTCTTCTCCCTCCCAGCCCGTCTTCTCCCTCCCAGCCCGTCCTCTCCCTCCCAGCCCGTCCTCTCCCTCCCAGCCCGTCCTCTCCCTCCCAGCCCGTCCTCTCCCTCCCAGCCCGTCCTCTCCCTCCCAGCCCGTCTTCTCCCTCCCAGCCCGTCCTCTCCCTCCCAGCCCGTCCTCTCCCTCCCAGCCCGTCCTCTCCAGCGTTGACTACGTCGCTAAACTGATGTACCAAATTCCTTGAACATAAGAACAAGGTAACTGCAGAAGGCCTATTGGCCCATACGAGGCAGCTCCTATCTATAACCACCCAATCCCACTCATAAACATGTCCAACCCATGCTTGAAACAATCGAGGGACCCCACCTCCACCACGTTACGCGGTAATTGGTTCCAGAAATCAACAACCCTGTTACCGAACCAGTATTTACCCAAGTCTTTCCTAAATCTAAACCTATCCAATTTATACCCATTGTTTCGTGTTCTGTCTTGTGTTGATACTTAATTTGAACCTAACAGACTACCCACAAATAGAAAACGGAACATCGCATCAATTTTGCGAGCCGCTATGATTTTGAGTCCATTGAAATTGAAATAAGTTTATCGAGGTAAAATGCACAAAAAGGGATGAGATAGCCCAAGCTATTCTCACCCCGTTCAGTACACCGTGTTAATACATACATAGACACACATCACAAACAATAAACGTATTACCGAACATTCTGAGAGATAAACATATACATTTCCTCCTTTACACAAGTAATTTTTGAGTACATCAGTTTAGGGACAGTCAAAATGCGATGTAGTATTGGAGAGGACGGGATGCTCCTCCCACCCCCCTCGCATTCCCACCCAGGTCTTTCTCCACATATCTTGCTTGTATCAGCTCGGTGGCTGATACGTCTTCAAACATCTTGACGAAATTTGAATGATGAGGTTTTATAGTGTGTGTCTGACTGGGCCCCTTGGTCTGTAGTGTTCCAGTACTTTGATTGATGTTTCTCTTGCACCGTGTGTGTGTATGTACATATATAGTTGTGTTTGTGGGGTTGAGCTTTGGCTCTTTGGTCATGTCTCTTAACTGTCAATTGGTGTATATATATACTTTTGTGTGTGTGTTTGTATGTGTGAGCCCGCTTGTTTTGTGTGTGTGTGTGTGTGTGTGTGTGTGTGTGTGTGTGTGTGTGTGTGTGTGTGTGTGTGTGTGTGTGGTGTAAGAGTTCAGGATGTTGGTTCTTGTTATGCTTATGCTGCTTGGAGTTACCCCACGACTGTGGTGACAGTGTAGGCTGCTTGGAGTTACCTCACGACTGTGGTGACAGTGTAAGGCTGCTTGGAGTTACCCACGACTGTGGTGACAGTGTAGGCTGCTTGGAGTTACCCCACGACTGTGGTGACAGTGTAGGCTGCTTGGAGTTACCCCACGACTGTGGTGACAGTGTAGGCTGCTTGGAGTTACCCCACGACTGTGGTGACAGTGTAAGGCTGCTTGGAGTTACCCACGACTGTGGTGACAGTGTAAGGCTGCTTGGAGTTACCCACGACTGTGGTGACAGTGTAGGCTGCTTGGAGTTACCCACGACTGTGGTGACAGTGTAGGCTGCTTGGAGTTACCCACGACTGTGGTGACAGTGTAGGCTGCTTGGAGTTACCCACGACTGTGGTGTGACAGTGTAGGCTGCTTGGAGTTACTCCACGACTGTGGTGACAGTGTAGGCTGCTTGGAGTTACTCCACGACTGTGGTGACAGTGTAAGGCTGCTTGGAGTTACCCACGACTGTTGAGGACAGTGTAGGCTGCTTGGAGTTACCCACGACTGTGATGTGACAGTGTAAGGCTGCTTGGAGTTACCCACGACTGTGGTGTGACAGTGTAGGCTGCTTGGAGTTACTCCACGACTGTGGTGACAGTGTAGGCTGCTTGGAGGTACCCACGACTGTGGTGTGACAGTGTAGGCTGCTTGGAGTTACTCCACGACTGTGAGGACAGTGTAGGCTGCTTGGAGTTACCCACGACTGTGAGGACAGTGTAAGGCTGCTTGGAGTTACCCACGACTGTGGTGTGACAGTGTAGGCTGCTTGGAGTTACTCCACGACTGTGGTGACAGTGTAGGCTGCTTGGAGTTACCCCACGACTGTGGTGACAGTGTAAGGCTGCTTGGAGTTACCCACGACTGTGGTGACAGTGTAAGGCTGCTTGGAGTTACCCACGACTGTGGTGACAGTGTAGGCTGCTTGGAGTTACCCACGACTGTGGTGACAGTGTAAGGCTGCTTGGAGTTACCCCACGACTGTGGTGACAGTGTAAGGCTGCTTGGAGTTACCCACGACTGTGAGGACAGTGTAAGGCTGCTTGGAGTTACTCCACGACTGTGGTGACAGTGTAGGCTGCTTGGAGTTACCCACGACTGTGGGGACAGTGTAAGGCTGCTTGGAGTTACTCCACGACTGTGGTGACAGTGTAGGCTGCTTGGAGTTACCCCACGACTGTGGTGACAGTGTAAGGCTGCTTGGAGTTACCCCACGACTGTGGTGACAGTGTAAGGCTGCTTGGAGTTACCCACGACTGTGGTGACAGTGTAGGCTGCTTGGAGTTACCCACGACTGTGGTGACAGTGTAAGGCTGCTTGGAGTTACCCCACGACTGTGGTGACAGTGTAAGGCTGCTTGGAGTTACCCACGACTGTGGTGACAGTGTAGGCTGCTTGGAGTTACCCCACGACTGTGGTGACAGTGTAAGGCTGCTTGGAGTTACTCCACGACTGTGGTGACAGTGTAGGCTGCTTGGAGTTACCCCACGACTGTGGTGACAGTGTAAGGCTGCTTGGAGTTACTCCACGACTGTGGTGACAGTGTAGGCTGCTTGGAGTTACCCCACGACTGTGGTGACAGTGTAAGGCTGCTTGGAGTTACCCACGACTGTGGTGACAGTGTAAGGCTGCTTGGAGTTACTCCACGACTGTGGTGACAGTGTAGGCTGCTTGGAGTTACCCACGACTGTGGTGACAGTGTAGGCTGCTTGGAGTTACCCACGACTGTGGTGACAGTGTAGGCTGCTTGGAGTTACTCCACGACTGTGGTGACAGTGTAGGCTGCTTGGAGTTACCCCACGACTGTGGTGACAGTGTAAGGCTGCTTGGAGTTACCCACGACTGTGGTGACAGTGTAAGGCTGCTTGGAGTTACCCACGACTGTGGTGACAGTGTAAGGCTGCTTGGAGTTACCCACGACTGTGAGGACAGTGTAGGCTGCTTGGAGTTCCCCACTCTGGGTTTCTCGTGGTATTTTGAGTCCTCAACTTATGGGTTTGTCACACTTAGTATCCTCCACTTCTCCACTTGTGAAGATTACTCTAATCAGCAACGAGAGAGGGACAGAGAGAGAGAAGATAACTTCTTCTCTCCGGGGAAGAGAAGGGAAGAGAGATACGAACTGTAGTTGTGACAGATGACAGCACACGTCAACTTTTGGCAGCTAAGACAAAACAGGATGGGACAACTCAGCAAAGGTCGCACTTCTATAGACTGGAATTATTTTTTAACCCAGGAATATGTAGAACAAAAAAGGCAACAATTTGTCTAATGCCATAAAAAAGCTACGTAGAATAGGCTCCTCAGCTCTCTCTTGCCTATTTAATGCCTGTCCCTACCTCCCCATCACAATCGACTTGAGAATGGTCCAGGACGGACCGAAACGTCGTCGTCCCTTCAATTTCTAGTGTGTGGTCTGGTCAACAGGCTACTGCCAGCATTTCACCAATAATTGTAGACTTAGAATGGGACTACAAGTTGGCAGACGCAAAACACACCTTAGTGGCAGGTTGGCAGGTCTGGACACCACTGGAAACGCTACACAAATTTTATGACATTAGATTAAAGATGACTGGTGAGCGTACCTAGTTTTTTGTGCTCGCTGAAAGGTAGGTTGATGTCCCATGCAAGCTCGGGTGTGTGCGTGCTTGCGTGTGTTAAGAGAGATCTATAATCCAGTAAATTAGTACATGTCGTCTCTTGGCGGTCGGTACAATGAGAGGTCAATGTAGGTCATGTTGTTTTGATGAGACGAAATATAACTCGACAGACGCTCTATACGCTATTATTTTAATTCATCAAGGGTAGTGAAGAGTTTGTGATACACTGTATCGTCGTCACCATCATTGTTGCCATCATCATAATGGTTACCACAGTTCCCCTATTCTATTGTCCCCAATTATTCCCCCCCCCCCATCCCCCTCGCTATTGGAGCGTGGTATTCTAATAGCAAGGAGGGACTTATTCTAATGGCGAAGAGGCTCCGTGGTTGGGAGATGTTTGACTACCCAGAGGACACTAGTGTGTGACATGTGTAACATCTGGTCATAGAATAATAAACCAAGTGTGCTTCCATTCACCTGGGCTCTGGGAGACTCGAACCCTGGACCCAACGCGTGTGAGGCAGAAGCTCTATCGACCGAGCTATTGAGTGGTCTTAATAATGAAAGTTTTTTAAAACTGTGTTCTATCCTCGAAAAATAAGTCCAGGTGTTATGATGACAGAGTTGGGGTATTTCTATATTTATCACCCGCATATACGGTTATCTTGAGGTTATCTTGAGATGATTTCGGGGGCTTAGCGTCCCCGCGGCCCGGTCCTCGAACAGGCCTGCTATTTGTTACACATCCCCCAGGAAGTAGCCCGTAGCAGCTGTCTAACTCCCAGGTACCTATTTACTGCTATGTAACAGGGGCTTCAGGGTGAAAGAAACATTTTGCCCATTTGTCTCCACCTCCACCGGGGATCGAACCCGGAACCTCAGGACTACGAATCCGGAGTACTGTCCACCCAGCTGTCAGGCGCCCTGCCATTTATTTGTATACAAACGTTGTTGTTAAAGATTTGCTACCTGGAACAAAGTTCCAAGTAGCACGGGCTATGGTGAGCCCGTCTGTATACAAACGCCGTGTGCTCGTGTCCATTGGAACCACAACAAAACAGGTGCTGGAGAGATACCAAATTGTGAATCCTTGAGTTTCACATTCATGTAATCCCCTACACCCTAAAGTAATGCGAGGTGGCAGGTATGAATGTTAATTGATTCTGGGATCATCTAGATTGTACTATTTATGGTAATGATTTTAGTTAGAATGTGGTAATTATCTTATTGTAATACATAGCCTAACATACTAGGCTTCTGATTGCTTTCTAGAGGTGCATTATTTCAGTTTTATTGCCAGGAATGTCGCCAATATCTAGACACTCTCCTTATGATGTTTTGGGTCTTTGCTAGTGTATTTTTTTGCATACATGTCATATATACCTGAAGAGGGTTGTGGGAGTTGTTCTATTCCCCAAACCCGGCCTGGGGGCCAGGCTTAACGTATTACTAATATACTGTTACTTAGAGTAGCCCGCAAGCCTCACATCTACTAGAACCCGGGTTAGTCCAGCATTTTTTTTTTTATATATAGAATTTTTTTTTTTAACACATCCACTAAGAGATTTTTTTGAACACATACACTTGTGTTCCGATCTTCTTGACTAGAATTCCAGGAGTGTGAATTTTTAGCGGTGTGTGTGGAGATTGTGTACTCACCTAGTTGTACTCACCTAGTTGTGCTTGCGGGGGTTGAGCTCTGGCTCTTTGGTCCCGCCTCTCAACTGTCAATCAACAGGTGTACAGGTTCCTGAGCCTATTGGGCTCTATCATATCTACACTTGAAACTGTGTATGGAGTCAGCCTCCACCACATCACTTCCTAATGCATTCCATTTGTCAACCACTCTGACACTAAACAAGTTCTTTCTAATATCTCTGTGGCTCATTTGGGCACTCAGTTTCCACCTGTGTCCCCTAGTGCGTGTGCCCCTTGTGTGTGTGTGTGTGTGTGTGTGTGTGTGTGTGTGTGTGTGTGTGTGTGTGTGTGTGTGTGTTATACGGATGCTAGTCTACAGCGGGTGAATGACGTCCCAGATAAATGGAGACATTGATGTGATATGTGACCTTTGAGAGACATTTGCGACACGAGACATTGATGTCACATGACGTGTGACATTCCACATGTTTGTGCGACATTTCTGAATTAATTTAGGCTTTCAGGCTTGTGTGTATTTAGTAATTCAGTGAACAATAGTCGTACCGTGTCCTAAGTATTTCACAAATCCTGTTCCTCCAGTGAATGAATATTCCATCTCCCATTACCTTAGCGAGAGCACAATGCTCAAAGTATTTTGTTTATTTTGAATTTGTATTTTATTTTGAATTTGCAACGCGGATAAATATTCTGTATTATCTTTTATTCGTATATTTTGGTGTTTTTCTCGTATATGTTTTTCTCCTAGGCTTTTGTATGAGGCTTCCAGGTTTGCCTGTTTTACTTTTTATTTTTTATAGCGTATTTTTTTGTAGAGAGAGGGAGGGAGGGAGAGACAGACAGGGAGGTAGGGAGGGAGAGACAGACAGGGAGGGAGGGAGGGAGGGAGGGAGGGAGAGACAGACAGGGAGGGAGGGAGGGAGAGAGAGACAGACAGGGAGGGAGGGAGGGAGGGAGAGACAGACAGGGAGGGAGGGAGAGACAGACAGGGAGGGAGGGAGGGAGAGAGAGACAGACAGGGAGGGAGGGAGGGAGAGACAGACAGGGAGGGAGGGAGGGAGAGAGAGACAGACAGGGAGGGAGGGAGGGAGAGACAGACAGGGAGGGAGGGAGGGAGAGACAGACAGGGAGGTAGGGAGAGAGAGACAGACAGGGAGGGAGGGAGGGAGAGACAGACAGGGAGGTAGGGAGGGAGAGACAGACAGGGAGGGAGGGAGGGAGAGACAGACAGGGAGGTAGGGAGGGAGAGACAGACAGGGAGGGAGGGAGGGAGAGACAGACAGGGAGGGAGGGAGGGAGGGAGAGACAGACAGGGAGGTAGGGAGGGAGAGACAGACAGGGAGGTAGGGAGGGAGAGACAGACAGGGAGGTAGGGAGGGAGAGACAGACAGGGAGGTAGGGAGAGAGAGACAGACAGGGAGGTAGGGAGGGAGAGACAGACAGGGAGGGAGGGAGGGAGAGACAGACAGGGAGGTAGGGAGAGAGAGACAGACAGGGAGGGAGGGAGGGAGAGACAGACAGGGAGGGAGGGAGGGAGAGACAGACAGGGAGGTAGGGAGGGAGAGACAGACAGGGAGGGAGGGAGGGAGAGACAGGGAGGGAGGGAGGGAGAGACAGACAGGGAGGGAGGGAGGGAGAGACAGACAGGGAGGGAGGGAGGGAGAGACAGACAGGGAGGTAGGGAGGGAGAGACAGACAGGGAGGGAGGGAGGGAGAGACAGACAGGGAGGTAGGGAGAGAGAGACAGGGAGGGAGGGAGGGAGAGACAGACAGGGAGGGAGGGAGGGAGAGACAGACAGGGAGGGAGGGAGGGAGAGACAGACAGGGAGGGAGGGAGGGAGAGACAGACAGGGAGGGAGGGAGGGAGAGACAGACAGGGAGGTAGGGAGGGAGAGACAGACAGGGAGGTAGGGAGAGAGAGACAGACAGGGAGGTAGGGAGGGAGAGACAGACTGTCTATCTGTCTGTCTGACAGACAGGGAGATAAGGGAAGACTTGATAGCATTCGAATAATCCTGTTATTTGCGTTTTCTCTTGTTCCACTTTGCGTATAATTTTCGGTGATGTCTTGGTATTGTTTCTAGTGTGATTGTACCGAGTGTGTCTCAAGACACTGGCGTAGATGTCTCTTACTTTGAGGATCTTCCTAGAATATTATCGTGACGTCATGATTTATGAATGGTAGAATTATTAAATGTGACTTTGTTAAATTATTCTTCACGAGGTTTTGTTCATTTCTTAAAGAGTGGCAAATCTAAGAGAACACGTAGGAAAGAGGACCTTTAGGACTTAAAAATGCGACGTATTATTACAAATTAAAACGCCACTTTTTGACGTTTTCTGTGTATAAACTTACACAAGTTAAGTGGGTTGCTTGGACTCGTACATTTCTGGTTAGGCAAAAATTGTTTTTTAGGGAGCCGGGAGGACAGCACACTGGACTTGTGATCTCGTGGTCCCGGGTTCTATCCCGGGCGCCGGCGAGAAACAATGGGCAGAGTTTCTTTCACCCTATGCCCCTGTTACCTAGCAGTAAAATAGGTACCTGGGTGTTAGTCAGTTGTCACGGGCTGCTTCCTGGGGGTGGAGGCCTGGCCGAGGACCGGGCCGCGGGGACACTAAAGCCCCGAAATCATCTCAAGATAGGAAGTAGGGAATCGTGAGAACAAAGTAGTATACTAACAGGCGTTTGTATGCTGTTTTATCCAGGTTGTGGTTTAAGGAAGATGCTTGTTAGACCCTTATGCTAACCGAGGGCCTGACGGCTGAGTGGACAGCGCTCGGGATTCGTTGTCCTGAGGTTCCGGGTTCGATCCCCAGTGGAGGCGAAAACAAATAGGCAGAGTTTCTTTCACTGATGCACCTGTTCACCTACCAGTAAATTGGTACCTGGGAGTTAGACAGCTGCTACGGGCTGCTTCCTGGGGGGGGGAGGGGGGTAACAAAACGGTCTATATGGTGGCTTCGTCAGCTTCGTGGCCGTTCAAGCCACCTGTGATGGTTTGCAGATTTCACAGAGCTCTGGCGAGAAGAGCAGTTGGTAATAGGCTAGGGGGCCTCGTAGCCTGGTGGATAGCGCGCAGGACTCGTAATTCTGTGGCGCGGGTTCGATTCCCGCACGAGGCAGAAACAAATGGGCAAAGTTTCTTCCACCCTGAATGCCCCTGTTACCTAGCAGTAAATAGGTACCTGGGTGTTAGTCAGCTGTCACGGGCTGCTTCCTGGGGGTGGAGGCCTGGTCGAGGACCGGGCCGCGGGGACACTAAAAAGCCCCGAAATCATCTCAAGATAACCTCAAGATAAGGGAACCGGTTCCTTACAAGGGGACATATTGCGGCTTTCCAACGCTCACACACTACATTTTCCCCTGCACTCTGGTCGATATTGTCGCAAGATGGAGCACCAACCCCGCACATATGCCAGCCCCGCACATATGCCAGCCCCGCACATATGCCAGCCCCGCACATATGCCAGCCCCGCACATATGCCAGCCCCGCACATATGCCAGCCCCGCACATATGCCAGCCCCGCACATATGCCAGCCCCGCACATATGCCAGCCCCGCACATATGCCAGCCCCGCACATATGCCAACCCCGCACATATGACAGCCCCGCACATATGCCAGCCCCGCACATATGCCAGCCCCGCACATATGCCAGCCCCGCACATATGCCAACCCCGCACATATGCCAACCACACAAAGAATTTTTTTCAGTCTTTTTCTCAGAAAGAAAGAATTTTTTCAGTGTCAGAGTAGTTAATAAATGGAATGCATTAGGAAGTAATGTGGTGGAGGGTGACTCCATACACAGTTTCAAGTGTAGATATGATAAGAGCCCAGTAGGCTCGGGAACCTGTACACCAGTTGATTGACAGTTGAGAGGCGGGACCAAAGAGCCACAGCTCAACCCCCGCAAGCACACAATTAGGCGAGTACACATATAAACAACTCCTGCACTCACTATCTTATCTATTCTCAAAATTGTTGTTCGAATATACTTCTGTTATTTCCTGGTCTAGCTCATTTCCTTTTCCTACTCAAGCGCCCACGCTAATCAGCTTAGAAGGGAACACACGTAGCATTACAGGGAATTTTAAAGTCCCCCCCTAATGCAGGTTCCATGTTCTTTTGTTCTACCCCTCTCTTTCTTATTTTATATATTTAAAAAAATACAAATTAATGGGTAGCGCTTAGAATAAACTTAGAATTGGGCCTTAAAAAGAGGTCCTTTATCCTAGCGATGTGTCCTGTAGTCCTTTTGGGCCATGAGGCTTTTTATAGACCATTGCGGGAGGTGGAAGGAGGGGGGGTTATCTTGAGATGATTTCGGGGCTTTAGTGTCCCCGCGGCCCGGTCCTCGACCAGGCCTCCACCCCAGGAAGCAGCCCGTGACAGCTGACTAACACCCAGGTACCTATTTACTGCTAGGTAACAGGGGCATAGGGTGAAACTTTGCCCATTGTTTCTCGCCGGCGCCTGGGATCGAACCCAGGACCACAGGATCACAAGTCCAGTGTGCTGTCCGCTCGGCCGACCGGGGGTTAGGTCAAAGACCTGGGATTGAGGGTAAAGCGATGTATCTGTCAATATTTGTAAAATGTATCTATAAGTAGATGTAGGTTATAGATATGTTGATATAGCGAACGTTACGTGTCTGTGGTGGATATGTTTTTAGCTATCTCGATTTATACCCTACTCTTCTATCTCTGCCCCCATCTGTTTCTCTCTCCCCACCCCCTTTTATATCTCACCGCCCCCCCCTCCTCCCCTACCTCTATCTCCCACGTGTACCGTGTATGTCCTCCCTTCCCCTGCACCCCGCCGGCAGGGGGGCGTCACGTATATAAATACTCGCAGGAGACACCAAACACTGTTACGGGCTCACCATAGCCCGTGCTACATGGACATTTCGTTCTGAGTAGCTCAATCTGAAACAACAGGCACCAAACATTTTACGGGCTATTCATGCCCGTGCCACCTCTTTGTGTGTGCCTTAATCTTTATCAATCAATCAGTCACACACTCATACAGGCACAGCCCCGCTCCTGTGCCAGGTAAGTCCACTACGGGCTCACCATAGCCCGTGCTACTTGCCCCGCTCCTGTGCCAGGTAGTCCACTACGGGCTCACCATAGCCCGTGCTACTTGCCCCGCTCCTGTGTCAGGTAGTCCACTACGGGCTCACCATAGCCCGTGCTACTTGCCTCGCTCCTGTGTCAGGTAGTCCACTACGGGCTCACCATAGCCCGTGCTACTTGCCCCGCTCCTGTGCCACTTGCCCCGCTCCTGTGCCAGGTAAGTCCACTACGGGCTCACCATAGCCCGTGCTACTTGCCCCGCTCCTGTGCCAGGTAAGTCCACTACGGGCTCACCATAGCCCGTGCTACTTGCCCCGCTCCTGTGCCAGGTAAGTCCACTACGGGCTCACCATAGCCCGTGCTACTTGCAACTTATGGTTCCAAGTAGCAGCATTTTTATTTTGATCGCAGGTGTTGGGAGTTCCCACAACCGTTTGCGACCCTAGTGAGCTAGCGTGGGTCGAGCTCCAGCTCTCTGGGTCCGGCTCTCAATTGTCCGTCAACTGGCTTATAGCTTTGTGGGCGAATTGGGGGCGTTACATCTACATTTCAACCTGTGTATGGTGTCAGATCCATCACCACCAAGTGTATGGTGTCTGCGGTGCTTTGTGTCTTCCTGTCCCCTACATACCAGGGAGCCAATTTCAAAATCAACTTCATAAATGATTTATATTAATGAGTTTACAAAATTAATTATGTAATTAAAAAATGTAATTACATACGTCTTAATAATATGTATTCATTATAATTATGTACTGTGTGTGTGTGTGGCGAGTCCAAGGACGCAGGTTCGATGCCATTGTGACTTTAATATGTTCTCATTGATCCATCAAGTTGTTGTGATACTGTGCGTGTGCGGCCGGGTGGGGGGGGGGGCTTGTAGGTGAGTAGTGAGACGTCATCAGTGACGTCACTAACCTCCTTAAGGGTTTAAGGGTCCCCTTAAAGGTGTGAGGAACCCGGTCCCAGTTTTCCGGCGAGCTATTTTATAACCAGGGGGCCCTGATGGCTGAGTGGACAGCACTCGGGATTCGTAGTCCTAAGGTTCTGGTTTCAATCCCCGCTGGAGGCGGAAACAATTGGGCAGTTTCTCTTTCACCATGATGCTCATGTTCACCTAGCAGTAAATAGGACATGGGAGTTAGACAGCTGCTACAGGCTGCTTCCTGGGGGGGAGGGGGTGTAACAAAAAGGAGGTCCGGTCGAGGACCGGGCCGCGGGGACGCTAAGTCCCCGAAATCATCTCCAGATAACCCCAAGATAAGATACTGGTGCATAATAGTAGTCTTCTGGACTGTTTTGGTGAGGGGAATATTGGAACAAAGTGGGTCATTCACTTTGGGTCTATAATCGAGAAAAGAAGTTAGGAATCCGTGTACTAGAGAAAGGTTAGAATATATAAATACTAGTGTTGACCAGACCTCACACTAGAAGGTGAAGGGACGACGACGTTTCGGTCCGTCCTGGACCATTCTCAAGTCGATTGTGACTTGAGAATTCTCACAATTGACTTGAGAATGGTCCAGGACGGACTGAAACGTCGTCGTCCCTTCACCTTCTAGTGTGTGGTCTGGTCAACATACTTTGGCCACGTTATTGTGACTCCTCGTCTGTATATAAATACTAGTAAACACTAGTGATACCCTAGTTTGATAAGACCAGTTATAAATACTTGTCCTCGCTTAGGGAGCCGGTCGGCCGAGCAGACAGCACGCTGGACTTGTGATCCTGTGGTCCTGGAGTCGATCCCAGGCGCCGGCGAGAAACAATGGGCAGAGTTTCTTTCACCCTATGGCCCTGTTATCTAGCAGTAAAATAAGTACCTGGGTGTTAGTCAGCTGTCACGGGCTGCTTCCTGGGGGTGGAGGCCTGGTCGAGAACCGGGCCGCGGGGACACTAAAGCCCCCGAAATCATCTCAAGATAACCTCAAGATAACCTCGCTTAATTGTGTGGTTAAGCTTTCCTCTCTTGAAAGCTGAACTACCAGCTGTCGGTCGTCAAGTGCCGTTTGGCGCGCTGTGGCCGTTTGGCGCGCTGTGGCCGTTTGGCGCGCTGTGGCCGTTTCCACACCCTCCTGTTGCCTGTTATTGCTGCTTTTGAAACAAGTTATTGAATTTAAGACCAATATCAATATAAGATCAATAATATCCTTTTTTCCCCTCTAGTTCATTTCATTTCCTCACAAGACTTAGTCCACAAACGTTCATTTGAACAGTGGCGTGAAGGTCTGTCCATGTGCCCTTGTCCTAGAGGTATTCACCTAGTTGTGCTTGCGGGGGTTAAGCTCTGCTCCTTGGGCCCGCCTCTCAACTGTCAATCAACAGTTACTAACTACTAACTAAAAAAATGTTCCCACACATTAAGATCTAGTACTGTAGACCTACTACTAGTAGAACCCTAGTAGACCTTATACACATTAAGGATTAGGTATGAGGTGTTACTCCATGTGAGTGCCCTTGTATGTGAGCGGTGTTACTCCATGTGAGTGCCCTTGTATGTGAGAGGTGTTACTCCATGTGAGTGTCCTTGTATATGAGAGGTGTTACTCCATGTGAGTGTCCTTGTATATGAGAGGTGTTACTTGCTATGTGCTTACATGTGGGTTATGTTGCCTACAGGGAGGACGGTGCGACCCGGTGTGATGAGCCCCACCTGAAGACGCCCCTGGCAATAAAGACATCGCCCCCTCTATCACTCAGACCGCCAATGGTAAGTACTTGGGCTCAGTGATGACTTGTGAGTCTATCAGTCCCTTCTACCCTATTACAGCCAGGGAGAAAACCCAATGTGAACTTCATAACTCTACCATGTTGGGAACTCCGTCATACATTGGACGAGTCGACGGAGTGTGTTTGGGAGGGGGATTTGGCAGTTGTCGATAGTGGGGGAGGGAGTGGGGGGTTTGCAGGTGTCAAGGGAGTGTGTGGGGGCGCGGCAGGTGTCAAGGGTGTGGGTGTGTGTCGGGGAGGCAGGTGTCAAGGGTGTGGGTGTGTGTCGGGGAGGCAGGTGTGGAATGAGTAAGGGGGCACTAAACAGGTGTCCTGGTGTGGGGGGGGGGGTCGGGAGGTACTCGCCTATCAGTGTCTACAGGGAAAGTGAGGTCTGGCTCTTCAGGCCCCGTCAACTAGCCTTGTTGTACCTGTTGCTTTTCAACTTCAAGTACTCTTAACTTTCAAATTCTTTGTCGGGATGGGCGTTAGAGTTATGGATGAAGGTTATCTTGAGATGATTTCGGGGGCTTAGCGTCCCCGCGGCCCGGTCCTCGACCAGGTCTACTTTTTGTTACACATCCCCCAGGAAGCAGCCCGTAGCAGCTGTCTAACTCCATATGTTGTTGTTATAGATTCAGCTACTCGGAACAAGTTCCTAGTAGCACGGGCTATGGTGAGCCCGTAACTTACCTGGCACAGGAGTGGGGCAAGTAGCACGGGCTATGGTGAGCCCGTGGTGGACTTAATGGCACAGGAGCGGTGCTCTGTAACTCCACAACACCCACTGCCTTTAATACTTCCTCTTGGCACCTGGTCTCATTAACCTACTCACCTGAGTGTGGGGCCATTTGCCAATTTTTTCCTCTGGCGTCTACTTTCACTATTGTGCCCTTTTAAATGGCTCTCTCTCTCTCTCTCTCGCCAATATTATGTTGTCGCAGACTCGTGTCTGGCCGGACGACCCTCCCCCCTCCCAGCGTGGGGGTGACGACCCCGGGGGGGGGGGCACATGTGTAGCTCCCCAGGACCTCCTCCCCCCACAAGTAAATACAAGATGTTTGGCGCCCTGTGGCTGTTTGGCGCGCTGTGGCCCTTTGGCGCGCTGTGGCCCTTTGGCGCGCTGTGGCCCTTTGGCGCGCTGTGGCCCTTTGGCGCGCTGTGGCCCTTTGGCGCGCTGTGGCCCTTTGGCGCGCTGTGGCCCTTTGGCGCGCTGTGGCCCTTTGGCGCGCTGTGGCCCTTTGGCGCGCTGTGGCCCTTTGGCGCGCTGTGGCCCTTTGGCGCGCTGTGGCCCTTTGGCGCGCTGTGGCCCTTTGGCGCGCTGTGGCCCTTTGGCGCGCTGTGGCCCTTTGGCGCGCTGTGGCCCTTTGGCGCGCTGTGGCCCTTTGGCGCGCTGTGGCCCTTTGGCGCGCTGTGGCCCTTTGGCGCGCTGTGGCCCTTTGGCGCGCTGTGGCCCTTTGGCGCGCTGTGGCCCTTTGGCGCGCTGTGGCCCTTTGGCGCGCTGTGGCCCTTTGGCGCGCTGTGGCCCTTTGGCGCGCTGTGGCCCTTTGGCGCGCTGTGGCCCTTTGGCGCGCTGTGGCCGTTTGGCGCGCTGTGGCCGTTTGGCGCGCTGTGGCCCTTTGGCGCGCTGTGGCCCTTTGGCGCGCTGTGGCCCTTTGGCGCGCTGTGGCCCTTTGGCGCGCTGTGGCCCTTTGGCGCGCTCCACATACCCCATATTCTTTGACAGGTTCCTAAGTGAACCTAAAAAGACGTGGACTGGAGAACATGATGTTTAGATGTTGGATGTTGTGTAGCCATAGATGTGACCTCGACACACGTGTAGTAGCAACAGCACATCTCGACACGTGTGCCCACACCTGCTGCTGGTGGCTGTGAACACACCTGCCACTGATGGAGGGAGTAGCGTGGGAGGGAGCCAGCGAGTAAACGATATATAGAGCAATCAACCTTATGTAGGGGAGAGTGGAGGGTTCAGAACATATTAGGCGGAGTGCATACACTGCGGGTGTGCGTGTGTCCTCGCCTAGTTGTACTCACCTTGTTGTGTTTGCGTGGGTTGAGCTCTGGCTCTTTGGTCCCGGCTCTCAACCGTCAGTCAACTGGTGTACAGGTTCCTGAGCCTACTGGGCTCTATCATATCTACACTTGAAACTGTGTATGGAGTCAGCCTCCACCACATCACTTCCCCGTGTGATAAGGTGTGTGTGTGTGTGTGTGTGTGTGTGTGTGTGTGTGTGTGTGTGTGTGTCGGGGGGAGGGGGGTGCGCGTGAGTATACATGTGATAAAATGCTCAGAGACCAACAGTGTTCATCCAGTGGTCAACAGGAAATATGGTGCGCATTCTTAGGAACTTGTATCTACTTCAATATAGGACCAAAAATATAGCCGAAAAGACAATAACTAGGACAAAACCCAGAACTGGATGGTCGGGGCTATATTCTTCACAACAAAATATGCTGATATACCAGCAGTACATAAGAACATAAGAACAAAGGTAACTGCAGAAGGCCTATTGGCCCATACGAGGCAGCTCCTATTCTATAACCACCCAATCCCACTCATATACTTGTCCAACCCGTGCTTGAAACAATCGAGGGATCCCACCTCCACAATGTTACGCGGCAATTGGTTCCACAAATCAACAACCCTGTTACTGAACCAGTATTTACCCAAGTCTTTCCTAAATCTAAACTTATCCAATTTATATCCATTGTTTCGTGTTCTGTCCTGTGTTGATACTTTTAATACCCTATTAATATCCCCCCGGTTATGTCCATTCATCCACTTGTAAACCTCTATCATGTCACCCCTAACTCTTCGCCTTTCCAGTGAATGCAACTTAAGCTTTGTTAATCTTTCTTCATATGAAAGATTTCTAATTTGGGGAATTAACTTAGTCATCCTACGCTGGACACGTTCAAGTGAATTTATATCCATTCTATAATATGGCGACCAAAACTGAACTGCATAATCTAAATGGGGCCTAACTAGAGCAAGATATAGCTTGAGAACCACACCAGGTGTCTTGTTACTAACGCTGCGATTAATAAATCCGAGTGTCCGATTTGCCTTATTACGAACATTTATGCATTGATCCTTTTGTTTTAAATTCTTACTAATCATAACTCCCAGATCCCTTTCGCAATCCGACTTCGCAAT
The DNA here is from genome assembly GCF_040958095.1 of Procambarus clarkii. NCBI lineage: Eukaryota > Metazoa > Arthropoda > Malacostraca > Decapoda > Cambaridae > Procambarus > Procambarus clarkii. The sequence goes on along the minus strand of NC_091239.1, from coordinate 8,278,488 downwards.
CACAACACCATCTAGCTCGTATCTTGTAACTCTATCATCATTACCTAACCTCAGAACTTTACATTTATCAGCATTAAACTGCATCTGCCAATCCTTTGACCATTTCAAAACCCTATCTAGATCAACTTGAAGTGATAGTGAGTCCTCCTCCGAATTAATTTCCCTACCGATTTTCGTATCATCGGCAAATTTGCAAATGTTGCTACTCAAACCTGAATCTAAATCATTTATATATATTATAAACAACAGAGGTCCCAGGACAGAGCCTTGAGGCACTCCACTTACAACATTTTCCCACTCTGACTTGATTCCATTTATACTAACTCTCTGTTTCCTTTGGTATAGCCATGCCCTAATCCAGCTTAATATAGCACCCCCAATACCATGAGACTCTATTTTTTTAATCAGTCTTTCATGTGGCACTGTATCAAAAGCTTTGCTAAAGTCAAGGTATACAACATCGCAATCCTTACCACTATCAACTGCCTCAACAATGCTAGAATAAAAAGATAACAAATTTGTTAAACATGAACGGCCATTTATAAAACCATGTTGCGACTCAATTATTAATTTATGTTTTTCAAGATGAAGACGAATTTTATTTGCTATTATAGATTCGAGTAACTTTCCCACAATAGACGTTAGGCTAATTGGTCGATAGTTAGACGCAAGTGATCTATCTCCTTTCTTAAAAACTGGTATCACATTAGCAACTTTCCAAAACTCTGGCACTCTGCCTGACTCTATTGATTTATTAAATATGGTAGACAGTGGGTCACAAAGCTCCTCTTTGCATTCTTTAAGCACCCTAGCAAACACTTCATCCGGCCCTGGGGATTTGTTTGGTTTGAGTTTTACTATTTGTTTAAGAACATCCTCCCTGGTAACTGCTAAACTCGTCAACCTGTCCTCGTCCCCACCCACATAGACTTGTTCGGCTGAAGGCATATTGTTAAGTTCCTCTTTAGTAAATACAGATACAAAATATTTATTAAAAATACTACTCATCTCTTCATCACTATCTGTTATTTGACCTGTCTCAGTTTTTAATGGACCTATCCTTTCCCTAGTCTTAGTACGATATAACTGAAAAAACCCTTTAGGATTTGTCTTTGCTTGCCCTGCTATGCGAACTTCATAGTTTCTTTTTGCTTTCCTTATCTCTTTTTTAACATTTCTAACCAGTTGTACGAATTCCTGTTCTAAAGTGACCTCCCCATTTTTAATCCTTTTGTACCAAGCTCTCTTTTTACCAATAAGGTTCTTCAAATTCTTTGTTATCCACTTTGGGTCATTAGTATACGATCTATTCAATTTGTATGGTATACTACGTTCCTGTGCTTTGTTTAGAATATTCTTAAATAAGTTATATATTGAATCCACATCGAAATCCCCATTTAAGTCACCTATCGCTGGGTTCATGTCTCGCTCCAAGACCGGCCCACACCCCATACCCAAGCCTTTCCAATCAATTTGACCCAAAAAATTTCTTAGGCTATTAAAATCAGCTTTTCGAAAATCTGGCACTTTAACAGAATTTTCTCCTACTGGTCTATTCCATTCTATGCTAAATCTGATTTCTTTGTGATCACTGCTCCCTAGCTCACTCCCTATTTCGATGTCATTAATTTGCGTTTCCCTGTTAGTTAACACTAAATCTAAAATATTATTTTCCCGTGTTGGTTCCTTAATGTGTTGCGTAAGAAAGCAATCGTCAATTAATTCTAGAAAATCTTCTGCTTCACTATTCCCTGTTTTGTTCAACCAGTTTATTCCGCTAAAATTAAAGTCACCCATGACATAAATACTGTAAGATCTAGATGCTCTAGATATTTCATCCCATAGATGCTTTGCTTCCATTCTGTCTAAATTTGGTGGCCTATATATTACTCCTATTATAATATTATTAGCTTTTTCGTTTAATTCAATCCATATAGTTTCTGTGTGTGGCTCTGTTTTGATTCCCTCTTTGAGACTACATTTCAAATTGTCCCTAACATATATGGCTACTCCACCTCCTCGTCTAATATATCTATCTGTGTGAAATAGTTTAAATCCATATATTTGATATTCAGCTAATAGTTCTCTATTTTCTACATTCATCCACGTTTCGGTAAGTGCAATAATATCTATTTTTTCTGTGCAGACAAGAGCATTTAATTCGTTAATTTTATTTCTTAGACTTCTACTGTTAGTGTAATATACCCTAAGTGAATTGTTATTTTGCGGACCTTCTCTTTCCCTGATCGTTTTGCCAATTCCTTTCTCCCACAAACACATACTTTTATTACCTCCTTCCTCCAAATCAATTCCCATACCTCTATCTACTAACAGTTTAAACCCAAACAAACACCTCTAACCACTTCTTCTAGCGAGTTCGCAACAGCAACAACCCCAGCTCTCGATAGATGCACCCCATCACGAGCATACATTTCATTTCTTCCATAGAAGTGTTCCCAGTTGTCTATGAAAGATATTGCATTTGATTTGCAATATCTTTCCAGCCGGCAATTGACACCAAGTGCCCTCGATATCCATTCATTTCCCACTCCCTTTCTTGGAAGAATGCCACATATGATCGGGATTCCTCCCGATCATATGTGGTATACCTGGAATGGGTTCTGGGAGTTCTACTCCCCAAGCCATTGGCTTGTAATTACTTGATATAAAATATTGTTGTTTGGAGCGGCCCGAACACGGGAGACATCTCCCGTCACGCAGGGTGCAGTCGCACCTCCACAGATCTCCAGTATCAGCTCTTGATACTGGTGATGGCTCAAAAGGGCCACCACTTACGGGCTATTCATGCCAGTGCCACCTTTTGGGTGGCTTAATCTTCATCAATCAATCAATCAGCGGCCCGCAGGCTCACACATCCATTACAACTCTGTTAATTCCTGCAAGAAATTGTCTAATTGTATCTTAAGCACGTCCACGTTTGTTCCTGCAGTGTTTCTTGGTGTGTGAGAGACGGTACTTAGAGTACACTCTGATTTCCAACCTTTTAACAGTAAGAACCAGGGGATATAGGTAATCAGAGAGTGCAAGCAGAGTCTGTGCGGCTGTTGTTGTTAAAGATTTAGCTACTCAGGACGAAGTGTCCATGTAGCACGGGCTATGGTGATCCCGTGCGGCTGGAACGCACTTGTTTATGTAGTGTGTGGGCGGGTTGAACTGCCCTGGAGGGGGGGGGGGGGTACTGTCTCAATTATTAAAGCACTCGTGTGTTGACTTGAGAACGCCCGCGGGCTTGTATTACATTTTCCTCAACTGCTTCCTTTCCTAATGCATCCATCTGCCTCACTACCTTCTCGCTCGGTATGTTTATTTTAGCTTCAGGGTCCTTGTTGTGTGTGGGGCAGTGGTCGTGTTTCTCTTCTCCGTCTAGGAAATTGAAATTGAAATAAGTTTATTGAGGTAAAATACACACAAAGGGATGAGGTAGCTCAAGCTATTCTCACCCCGTTCAGTACATCGTGTTAATACATACATAGACACACATCACAAGCAATAAACATATTACCAAACATTCTGAGAGATAAACGTCTACATTTCCTTCTCCGGCTAGAGATCAGTGTGTGTGTGTGTGTGTGTGTGTGTGTGTGTGTGTGTGTGTGTGTGTGTGTGTACTCACCTAGTTGTATTCACCTAGTTGTGCTTGCGGGGGTTGAGCTCTGGCTCTTTGGTCCCGCCTCTCAACCGTCAATCAACAGGTGTACAGGTTCCTGAGCCTATTGGGCTCTATCATATCTACACTTGAAACTGTGTATGGAGTCAGCCTCCATCACATCACTGCCTTATTTATATATGTATGTATGCGAACAAGCCTGAATGGTCCCCAGGACTATATGCGACTGAAAATATGTATATGTATGTGTATGTATATATGTATGTATGTATGTATATCAAGAGCGCTGGCTAAGGTAGAGGTGTAGTGGCTCGTTCATGTTATTTAGAGAAACTAAAGCTGCGAGGTGTTAAGAAGTCTTGTGTACTCACCTAGTTGTGTTTGCGGGGGTTGAGCTCTGGCTCTTTGGTGCGTGCTTGGATGATAGTCTTCCATCGATCAACCAGACAGTTGGTGGTGGCATTCTGCACTCTGATCTAAACACCACGTTGATTCAGACCATTATGGACTAACGAATCAATATGAGAAAAATGTTAGAATCCTCTAGCGTTCAACAACGTCGCTAAATTGACGTACTAACCTAACCTAACCTAACAGAGGACTCACATGTAGAAAACGGAATATCACGTGAAGTTTGCGAAGTGGTAGTACATCGATTTTAAATTTAAATTTTGCCCCGAGGGGCGAGTTTATTGGGCAGCGCCACTCATCTTGTGAGTGGACACCGCCATAGTGACAGTATTGGGCAGCGCCACTCATCTTGTGAGTGGACACACCGCCATAGTGACAGTATTGGGCAGCGCCACTCATCTTGTGAGTGGACACACCGCCATAGCAGAATGTACAACACTCCCCAATAGGAAGAAAACCCGCTGGGTTGCATCTTCAGCATCCTTCCCCCTTGCTTCCCCTGTCTTCATCCTACAGCATCACACACACACAGCCTTGCTCTCTTGTGCCACTCATTACGACCAATTGTGAAGGTCGAGGCTGTGTCATGTGTGTGTGGTTGCCACATATGGAGTCGAGTGTAGCCCTCGAGTAAGTCAGGTGTCTTGTGTGTACATATGTACAGTTGGTACATATGTTTTGACTGGCTGGCTCCTCCCTTTCCCTATCCTTCTCCTACCCTTCCCTCTCTCTCTTTCTCTGTCACACATACCCAGTCAATCAACCGACCAACTAATCTCAGATACTGTGCAGAGTACCAGCCACAACAACGCCAGTGGAACAAACAGCTCAGCTCACACATGACGGTGATCATTAGAGATAATTCTATCACACAGCATCCTCATCACTTTCATCTGCGCGCGCGCGCACACACACACACACACACACACACACACACACACACACACACACACACACACACACACACACAATAGAGGAGCAACGGGTGCAAAAGAGAGATCATGTGCTCGCATATGCTACACATGGGGCAGCATGGTTGGCTTTTTGGTTGTAAGGTAACTACTTTGTTACAGTGGACACCCTGTTGACCCCCTGATGACCCCTGTTGACCCCTTGATGACCTCTGTTGAAAACAGGGTCGGGTGGCAGCTGTTTTTGGTCCATACGAGGCAGCTTCTATTTACAATCACCCAAACTCATTATATAATATAATCTACCCTTGAAATAAGTAGTTCCACATCACTCAAAAATGGTTGAGAAATCAAATTGGGACAAATTACATACAGCAATTAGAGGAGTTTAAGACTGTAAGAGTTAGTCTTTTCTGCGTAATACACATCATAATCTGCAGTCGAGGAGTCACAATAACGTGGCTGAAGTATGTTGACCAGACCACACACTAGAAGGTGAAGGGACGACGACGTTTCGGTCCGTCCTGGACCATTCTCAAGTCGATTCACTTGATTCATTTTCAAGTCACAATCGACTTGAGAATGGTCCAGGACGGACCGAAATGTCGTCGTCCCTTCACCTTCTAGTGTGTGGTCTGGTCAACACAATATAATCTTTCATCTGGACTATTTTCCTCGTCTGATGTCCGGTTTGTGAGAAGAAAAAGGTCAACCCAGCATCCGGTTTCTAGTCTTGAAGGAACGTGGCGCGGCGGTAACACACTCGCCTCGCTAGGGATTTGGTCTGAGTTCGAGTCCTGGCCCGGGGAGGATTGACTGGGTGCTAATCATTAAAACTGTTCGCCTTGGTTCGCCTTATTGGGGTATGTGGTTGGGAAGCAGTTGACAGGGGAGCCGGTCGGCCGAGCGGACAGCACGCTGGACTTGTGATCCTATGGTTCCGGGTTCGATCCCGGGCCCCGGCGAGAAACAATGAGCAGTGTTTCACCCTATGCCCCTGTTACCTAGCAGTAAAATAGGTACCCACCTATTTTAAGATTAAGCCACCCAAAAGGTGGCACGGGCATGAATAGCCCGTAAGTGGTGGCTCTTTTGAGCCATTACCAGTATCAAGAGCTGATACTGGAGATCTGTGGAGGTGCGACTGCACCCTGCGTGACGGGAGATGTCTTCCGTCCCAAGAGTGATTGATGATTGATTGATGAAGATTAAGCCACCCAAGAGGTGACACGGGCATGAATAACCCGTAAGTGGTGGCCCTTTTGAGCCATTACCAGTATCATTAGCTGATACTGGAGATCTGTGGAGGAAGAGTGATGATACCTTGTATCCAATTTATAGGTAAACACGGCACCAGTTCTCCCAATACACATACACAAACACACACACACACACACACACACACACACACACACACACACACACACACACACACACACACACACACACACACACACACACACACACACACACACACGACACCAGGCTGGTTGTGGTGTCGTGTAACCCAACGCAACACCTTAATTGTAAGCACTTTGCTTGCTAACAACACACAATTATTTGTGTGTGTGGGTGTGTGTGTGGGTGTGTGTGTGGGTGTGTGTGTGGGTGTGTGTGTGGGTGTGTGTGTGTGGGTGTGTGTGTGGGTGTGTGTGTGGGTGTGTGTGTGTGTGTTTGCTCCCTCTCCTTCCCTCCACAGGTGGGTATATGGGCACAGACGACTACTGTATCTTGTTAAAAATCTCTGCTCAGTCTTCTATGGGTATTGTTCGTACCCCTCCCCCATATATCGTTCAAAAATTATGCAAAAATGTATTGATTTATATACATTTGTGGATTTATAGTACACCTTTATTTGTCCGTCGGGGATTTTGAGGTCATGATGCTTGATACCTGGTTGATGGGGTTCTGGGAGTTCTTCTACTCCCCAAGCCCGTCCCGAGGCCAGGCTTGACTTGTGAGAGTTTGGTCCACCAGGCTGTTGCTTGGAGCGGCCCGCAGGCCCACATATACCTGGTTGATGGGGTTCTGGGAGTTCTTCTACTCCGCAAGCCCGGCCCGAGGCCAGGCTTGACTTGTGAGAGTTTGGTCCACCAGGCTGTTGCTTGGAGCGGCCCGCAGGCCCACATATACCTGGTTGATGGGGTTCTGGGAGTTCTACTCCGCAAGCCCGGCCCGAGGCCAGGCTTGACTTGTGAGAGTTTGGTCCACCAGGCTGTTGCTTGGAGCGGCCCGCAAGGGTATTATTCAAGATGGCGGGTGTACGTAGACAGAGTCATTATATTACATGTACTCAACGTGCTTCATTAACTCGTGGTCATGGACTCATTGTACTGATATGTCATATGCTCTCACTCCTGTGTTATACTTTCATTATACTCAATAATTTGTTGCATGCAATTGAAATATAAAAATCTTTCGAATGATTTATTTATTAATAAATTAGCACACACGCACTATTAGCAGTCTCCGTGGTGTAGTGGTAAGACACTCGCCTGGCGTTCCGCGAGCGCTATGTCATGGGTTCGTATCCTGGCCGGGGAGGATTTACTGGGCGCAATTCCTTAACTGTAGCCTCTGTTTAACTCAACAGTAAAATGTGTACTTGGATGAAAATAACGATTCTTCGCGGCAGGGGATCGTATTCCAGGGACCATAGGATTAAGGACTTGCCCGAAACGGCAAGTGGCTGTACAAGAATGTAACAAATCTTGTATATATCTCAAAAAAAAAAAAAAAATTAGCTGTGCTGTATAGTAGTAGTTTTTATGTATACATTATACATTTGTATACCTCAGTATCGTTTACTGTTAAAGTATAATGAATGAGTTCATTTCGTGTGGAGCTCGTTTGATAGGAACTAGGGCGGATTTCACTCATTCTTGTATCTGGGACCGCAAGTTCGATCCTCTCGTATGACCTCGCTATTTGTTTCAAATATATCAGTCTTGTGATTTCACAAGAAGATATATCGTATATCAAGAGTTCTTTTATCATGGTGTTATAGACCTGTTATCTGTGCAAGATAAGGGCTTAAATTTTGTGCGTGAAAAATTCATTCTAATGTGTCTGTGGCTCATTTGGGTACTAAGTTTCCACCTGTGTCCCCTTGTTCGTGTCCCCTTGTTCGTGTCCCCTTGTTCGTGTGGTCCATCCACCTGTGTCCCCTTGTTCGTGTGGTCCATCCACCTGTGTCCCCTTGTTCGTGTGGTCCATCCACCTGTGTCCCCTTGTTCGTGTGGTCCATCCACCTGTGTCCCCTTGTTCGTGTGGTCCATCCACCTGTGTCCCCTTGTTCGTGTGGTCCACCCGTGTCCCCTTGTTCGTGTGGTCCACCCGTGTTAAATGGTTTGTCTTGTGTGTGTGCTCACCTAATTGTGCTTGCGGGAGGTTGAGCTCTGGCTCTTTGGTCCCGCCTCTCAACTGTCAATCAACAGGTGTACGGGTTCCTGAGCCTACTGGGCTCTATCATATCTTCATTTGAAACTGTGTATGGAGTCAGCCTCCTCCACATTACTGCCTGTGTGTGTGTGTACTCACCTAATTGTGCTTGCCGGGGTTGAGCTCTGGCTCTTTGGTCCCGCCTCTCAACTGGAAGGGCCTGTGATGAGTTTGGGTGTTGTTAGGGTAGACCACCGGTGTATTTTTTTTAGGGGGGGGTCGTCCACCTGGGGTGTAGTGGGGGGGTGTAATGTGAGGAGCGTGATGGTCAACGCTGTATTATTCAGGTCCGGGTGTGTGTGTGTGTGTGTGTGTGTGTGTGTGTGTGTGTGTGTGTGTGTGTGTGTGTGTGTGTGTGTGTGTGTGTGTGTGTGTGTTGGCCGCCACCACGAATCAATGTGTGTGTGTGTGTTTACTAGTTGTGTTTTTTAGTTGTGTTTTGCGGGGGTTGAGCTTTGCTCTTTCGGCCCGCCTCTCAACTGTCAATCAACTGTTTCTAACTACTTTTTTTTTTTCTCCACACCACACACACACACCCCAGGAAGCAGCCCGTTACAGCTGACTAACTCCCAGGTACCTATTTACTGCTAGGTAACAGGGGCACTTAGGGTGAAAGAAACTTTGCCCATTTGTTTCTGCCTCGTGCGGGAATCGAACCCGCGCCACAGAATTACGAGTCCTGCGCGCTATCCACCAGGCTACGAGGCCCCCGTGTGTGTGTGTGTGTGTGTGTGTGTGTGTGTGTGTGTGTGTGTGTGTGTGTGTGTGTGTGTGTGTGTGTGTGTGTGTGTGTTGGGGGCAACCGTCGCCCCCAACACCACTACAACCCCCTCCTCGTCCCCTTACACACACACACACACACACACACACACACACACACACACACACACACACACACACACACACACACACACACACACACACACACACACACGAGAGAAAGAGAGAGGGGGAGAGGGGAGGGAGAGAGAAGTATGTGGGGGGGGGGGAAGATAAGAGCCCAGGAAGCAGCCAGGAAATGGAGAACTAAGATAATAGTGTGGACACATGGCGGGGGAGGAGGAGAGAGAGAAGGAGCCGTGTTAAGTGATAGGAAGAAAGGAATGACTGTGGAAATAGGAGATAAGCGGAGAGGCAGAAATGGTCACATAAAGAACAGGACAAAGTATAATTAAAAACAAAATAACTGGCTTATAGTATACATCAATACCTAATTTAATGACCAATTCCTCATAATCAACAATTTCAGTCAATCCCGCATTGACTAAATCAATTTCCATTGTACTTTTGAAGATTAAAGATGTTGCCATGTTAAAGGTGTAGAAGGTTTCTAATGACGGTAGTGCCGTAGATGATGGCTTTAAGAAAGTTTAAAGGGAGATAAAGTGAGAGGAAGATGCTTGTTCGGGGGGGGGGGGTGGAGAGGGAGATAATGAGATGGAAAGAGACCACAATAGGGTTAAGAGAAGTACAAAGGGTGGCATCTTGGGTTCTGGGTTAGGACTGTGCTAATGCTTCTCCTTCCCTCCCGCGTCAGTAATGGCCCCAGGCAGGTGGGCTGGCTGCTCCTGCTACTACTGCTGCTGTTGCTGCTGCTGCTGCTGCTGCTGCTCCTGCTCCTGCTGCCACAAGACTCCAGCAGTGTCTGTGTCTGCCTGGCACTCTTCCCCTCTCCCAGTCACTCCCTCCTCATGGGGTAGCCAGGAGTTACTCCACCCATCGCATCAATCAGTTGGGTGTTCATGGCGATACAGATATGGCAAGGAAATAGAGTAGGGGTGCCATAGACACAGAGAACACTGTATGAACATCAGAGGGTCGAATGGAATGCATTAGGAGGTGATGTGGTGGAGGCTGACTCCATACACAGTTTCAAGTGTAGATATGATAGAGCCCAGTAGGCTCGGGAACCTGTACACCTGTTGATTGACAGTTGAGAGGCGGGACCAAAGAGCCAGAGCTCAACCCCCCGCAAGCACAACTAGGTGAGTACACACATTAGGAAGTGATGTGGTGGAGGCTGACTCCATACACAGTTTCAAGTGTAGATATGATGGAGCCCAGTAGGCTCAGGAACCTGTACACCTGTTGATTGACAGTTGAGAGGCGGGACCAAAGAGCCAGAGCTCAACCCCCGCAAGCACAACTAGGTGAGTAGAGGTCTACGGTTGTTCAGCATCCTCTCAAGAAATATAATAAATATTGCCGGATCAAAAGAGGATTTTTTCAAGAAAAAACTGGACGGTTTTCTTCAAGAAGTGCCGGATCAACCAGGCTATAATGGATATGTGTGTGCCTGCGGGCTGCTCCAAGCAACAGCCTGTTGGACCAAGCTCCCACAGATCAAGCATGAACCCCGGGACGGGCTTGGGGGAATAGAACAACTCCCAGAACCTCATTCAGGTAAAATTCAGGTGCATCATTCCGTTGTCCTTCCTGTGGAGTGTGTGAGAGAGCCAGCCAGTAGCCTCAGGAGCGGGAGGCAGCCTATCCTTCCATCTTGAGGTTATCTTGAGATGATTTCGGGGCTTTAGTGTCCCCGCGGCCCGGTCCTCGACCAGGCCTCGACCCCCAGGAAGCAGCCAGTGACAGCTGACTAACACCCAGGTACCTATTTTACTGCTTGGTAACAGGGGCATAGGGTGAAAGAAACTCTGCCCATTGTTTCTCTCCGGCGCCCGGGATCGAACCCGGGACCACAGGATCACAAGTCCAGTGTGCTGTCCGCTCGGCCGACCGGCTCCCTCTCCTCCAGCATAGTATTGCGTCAGATTTTCACCGTATTCGACGAACTCATCACAGTCGTCGGGTTTGGGGAAACAATGCATCATAGCTTTGATGTTTTCAGAGTCTCGAGTCTATGGGTAAAGTGCGTTGTTTAAATGGAAGTATTGAGGACGTTTAATGGACTCTTTCAAGTACAAGTATGTTTATTGAGATAAGCAATAAATACATCTCGAAGGGATAGAGTAGCTTAGGCTATTTCTACCCCCCAATGGACTCAACTCGCATCTCTGGACTCTCTAGATACATTCACTTGTCATTTTATTTGTTTACATCTTGCATTGTTGTTAATTAAGACTTGTGTTGTATACAGGTAAACAAGAGTGCTGGTGGTGCTATGTTTATCAGGATGTAGATTAAATGTCCACCCTGCACTCTCTCTCGTATCATCTACTCTAGATAATGACAAGAATTAACTCGTTAAATACGCCAGTTTCAAGGAAGGGTGTTCGTTCGCATATGATTAATAATACGTACTGTTCCTGTCTTAAATTCGGTGAACATGGAAGGAGAGACAGACAGACAGACAGACAGAGAGACATCAGTGGATTGTTGTCATCGGGTTTAGTCAGCTCTGGCACTTCACACACTAACAACTTGACCCACACGCGTGAATTGAAAGTGACCATCTTTATTGTTTTAGATTCAGCTGCTCGGAACTGAATGTTCCAAGTAGCACGGGCTATGGTGAGCCCGTAGTGGACTTACCTGGCACAGGAGCGGGGCAAGTAGCACGGGCTATGGGGGAGCCCGTTGTGGACTTACCTGGCACAGGAGCGGGGCTGTGGACCATCTTTAGGTCCGTCGGCTCTCATACTTCTCTTTCCCTACGTCTCCTTCCCCCCCCCCCCCCCTCACCATCTTGTATTGACTCCGTCTTGCTGTCACGACTTGATAAGGTTCCAAAATGTCGATAGTTGTATTCCACATATGTACTCGCTTAGTTGTGTTTGCGGGGGTTGAGCTTCAGCGCTTTGGTCCCGCCTCTGGACTGTCAATCAACTGGTGTACAGGTTCCTGAGCTTATTGAGCTCTATAATATCTCCATTTGAAATATGTATCATATCTTTTCTACGCGTGGGTTGGGTTATTGGTTCAGCCATGTTGTTGAGGTATTCTTTACCTAGCCTCACCCAATTACTACCCCTCTCCTGTCCCTTCCCATCCCTCCCCATCCCTCCTACTCACCTGCTCACTAATTTCAGTCTTGACAAAAACAGCGTAGGGCGACTGTGACGTCAGGCACCCACGTGACTTTGTTTACATCATGGAGTGGGCGTCCTTGAGGTGTGTGGGGGGGACTTGGGTGGTGAATAGTACCGGGGTGTAGGTAGTGTATGTGTATGGCGCACCAGTGTCCACCCCGGCAGGTATTGTGCTCCACCACCTCCACTGTCATGGTCACCTGATACACACTGTTACCCCATTGCCCCCCCACGCCCCCCAAGGCCCCCCCACGCCCCCCTCGTATACACGCCCCCTATCTCCTATGCAAATCTCCTCAGCCAACGCACCCAGCTAGCGTACAGGAGACATCTTCCTCCAACTAACGTACTAAGAGGCTAGGAGGCTAGTACTAAGAGGCTAGGAGGCTAGTACTAAGAGGCTAGGAGGCTAGTACTAAGAGGCTAGGAGGCTAGTACTAAGAGGCTAGGAGGCTAGTACTAAGAGGCTAGGAGGCTAGTACTAAGAGGCTAGGAGGCTAGTACTAAGAGGCTAGGAGGCTAGTACTAAGAGGCTAGGAGGCTAGTACTAAGAGGCTAGGAGGCTAGTACTAAGAGGCTAGGAGGCTAGTACTAAGAGGCTAGGAGGCTAGTACTAAGAGGCTAGGAGGGTAGTACTAAGAGGCTAGGAGGGAGATGCAGAAATATGGGCCCTGTCGACCTGTTATGGAAGATGAAGACAAATTGACAAACCTAACCCAAAGGTTGGGTATTGGTTTTACTGCTAGGTGAATAGAGGCATGAGGTGTAAGGCAGCTTTGCCAACCGTGTGTGTCCCGTACGGGGGATTCAGTCCGGGTAGCTGGATTGTGAGCCGAGGACGTAGACCACTGTGCTACGGTACGAGAGGATATCAGACAGACTGTCAATGATACGGTCACTTCTGTTAAGCCTTTCACTTGACTGACTTGTCTGCTGATCTGTCTGCTATCAGTCAAGGTAGTGGACAGACAGACAGACAAGCAGGATGGATGGGTGAGGGAAGGAGCTATCATGTGAAAGCGCCAAGCCATTACGACTATATAGCACTTGGAAGGGGTCAGGATAAGGATTTGGGTTAGGACGAAGGGAAAGGAATGGTGCCCCAACCCACTTGAACAGTCGGGGATTGAACACCGACCTGCTTGAAGCGAGACCGTCACTCTACCGTCCAGCCCAAGTGGATGGATGGATGGATGGATGTAAGGGAAGCCAGATGGACAGAGCAGGTGGAGGGCAGACAAATTGAAATAAGTTTATTGAGGTAAAATACACACAAAGGGATGAGGTAGCTCAAGCTATTCTCACCCCGTTCAGTACATCGTGTTAATACATACATACACACATCACAAACAATAAACATTACTTGAGGGGCCTCGTAGCCTGGTGGATAGCGCGCAGGACTCGTGATTCTTTGGCGCGGGTTCGATTCCCGCACGAGGCAGAAACAAATGGGCAAAGTTTCTTTCACCCTGAATGCCCCTGTTACCTAGCAGTAAATAGGTACCTGGGTGTTAGTCAGCTGTCACGGGCTGCTTCCTGGGGGTAGAGGCCTGGTCGAGGACCGGGCCGCGGGGACACTAAAGCCCCGAAATCATCTCAAGATAACCTCAAGATAACCAAACATTCTGAGAGATAAACATCTACATTTCCTAAGGGCAGGAAAGAGAAGGATTCAAGTTCAAGTATGTTTATTGAGATAAGCAATAAATACATCTCAAAGGGATAGAGTAGCTTAGGCTATTTCTACCCCCCCCCAAAGAAGAAGGAGGAGGACAAGGAGTGAGAGTGAGGGTATAGGAGTCTCATTTAATTAACTCTGAGATGCTGTAATCCTCTTAGACTTGAGCTCAACACTAAGCCGACTGGGTCGTATTCCTAGGGGGGGGGGGGTGACGTCACGGGAGAAGCGATATCACGTATGAGTGGGCGTGAGAGAGGGGTTATCTTGAGATGATTTTGGGGCTTTAGTGTCCCTGCGGCCCGGTCCTCGACCAGGCCTCCACCCCCCAGGAAGCAGCCCGTGACAGCTGACTAACACCCAGGTACCTAGTTTGTTAATAGTTAACAAGTGGAATACACTAACAGGAAGTTGAGGAAGCCACCTCCATCCACAACTTTTAAGCCCCGATTCGACGAAGAATGTGAAAATCAAGAGAAGTTAAGTACTTAAAGTACGCAATAGGTTGAACAAGGCCATCAGGGGGGGGGGGCATAGAGAGCTAAACCTCGCCCCACTTATATGGAGGTACCTTACCTTGAGGCGTTTCCGGGGCTTAGCATCCCCGCGGCCCGGTCCTCGACCAGGCCTCCACGTTGCTGGACTGGACACACCCCTCTTCCCATGTGTCAGGTGTAGCTGTTATTGCTTTCATTCCAACACTAAAATGTTTGTGTGTCTGGGATTAGATCATTTTTTTAGAACGATAGACACTAAGAGTCGAAACGTCAGGATTACAAACATTGATTCAACCCCCCTTCAAGTCATCTATTGAGGGGGGGTTGGGGACTGGTTGAGGTGGGGGGTGTTTGGGACTGGTTGAAGGGGGGGGGTTGATGGGGACTGGTTGAAGGGGGGGGGTGTTTGGGACTGGTTGAAGGGGGGGGGTTGATGGGGACTGGTTGAAGGGAGGGGGGGTTGGGGACTGGTTGAGGTGGGGGGGTGTTTGGGACTGGTTGAAGGGGGGGGGTTGATGGGGACTGGTTGAAGGGACTGTATTTTGGGAAGGTCAGAGGCTACAACCACATTATTTTAGTCAAAGGTTAAAGGTCAGGTTGGGTCTCTTTAGTTAAAAATATGATTCTGCATACACATTTATTTAGTATATATTTTTGCTTTGTATTATAAATGTATTTTTTGTATTTTGTACGTATTTATAGTTTTTCATACTGTTTTAATATATTTTATTAATGTAGTTTTAAATTTATATTTGTCATGGTTTTATTTATAATTTATTTTCCATAATGGCAAGTCTTTTGTGACTTGGAAAACTGGAACTAATTTATGTGCATAAATTTGAATAAGAAAAACATTTGCCAAATACCTTTTCATTTCTCTTTTCAGGTAAGGAAGGAGGCCTGGGCCACTGTTGTCATCTTAACGCTAAGTTATATGCCTTCTTGACGCTCGGTAGTTGATGTACAGCCTTTCTTAAGATGTTTGTGTGTTTACACGTAGTTTAGTTTTAGGGGCCACATATTCATCCAGTGGGAGGTGGTGGGGTCACATACTCGTCCTGTGGGCGGGTGGTGGGGCCCTATACTTATCCTGTGGGTGGTGGTGGGGCCACATACTTATCCTGTTTGTAAACTGTTTAATAAATGTAACCAAAGGTGTCAAAGATTGAGGAAAGATGTACGGGTTCGTAAGTGCTTGCGTAACTGCTTCGTCTGGAGTGTACCTGGATGGAGTACTGGAAATTCTTCTACTCCCCAAGCCCGGCCCGGGACCTAATGAACGATTTAAAATCATTATTACGAATTACGTACTAGAGCACTTAACATTCTAAGCCATAAATGAATATCTTAGTTAATTTTATCGCCTAAATTAATAATTACTATTGAAATAAAGGACGATTGAATAAGGTAAAGAATAATTGTCCAATCATCCAAGTTATCCAATCATCCTGTTCCTTGTGTGAGCGTAGTACTGGTAAAAGTAGGATGTGAAAAGTAGAATACCTGTCACGCTTGAGATCTGCTACAGCAACCCGTCCTCGACTCAAGTCCATTACATTCAGCGGTCAACCCCACAGACGCATTCATAAATTTTAACATGCTGTTCATTCAGAACGGGAATTTTCTCAAGTATAAAATAATATTATAATATATTAGCATATTGTGTATATATAGACATAGGATAGGTTAGGTTAGGTGTTTAGGTTCTGTTGGCGATTATTTGTATTTGTAGTACGTGGGTGAAGCATTTACAGCGTTGTGATTCGAACACAAGTCGTCAGTGAAGCACTTGTTCCGGATATGTTCGAATGTCAGCAGTTGTGAGTCGTGTGTAAACCGCTTTTCATTCATAAACAGGGGGTTTGGCGGGTGCATGGAATCACTTTTGGATCTTTGTTTGGAGGACGGGCTGGCTACAGCAGCCCGTCCTCAGCATGTTAAAATGTTATGAATGGCTACATGCATGTTAAAATTTATGAATGCGTCTGTGGGGTCGACCGCTGGATGTAATGGACTTGAGTCGAGGACGGGTTGGCTACAGTTACCCATGCTGGCGATACGACGCCGTAAAAGGCTTCATTTAAGTGTTGGTGAATTCCGAAGGGTTTAAGAGGCAGTTTCAATAAGCAGATGATAAGGTCGCGGCGTGTGTGTCATTCATATGTGAGCGCTGTCTGGGATATCTTCCCAGGGAGCCGGTCGGCCGAGCGGACAGCACACTGGACTTGTGATCCTGTGGTCCCGGGTTCGATCCCGGGCGCCGGCGAGAAACAATGGGCAGAGTTTCTTTCATCCTATGCCCCTGTACCTAGCAGTAAAATAGGTACCTGGGTGTTAGTCAGCTGTCACAGGCTGCTTCCTGGGGCTGGAGGACCGGACCGCGGGGACACTAAAGCCCCGAAATCATGTGTAGTTACAAGACCCTTGACACGACTACACATTACAAAGACATTCGTCAGCTGTCGTAGAACGGAACCACTAAGTCACGGATCTTAGAATTAGGAAGTCAGACTACCTAATCAGCACTTAGAGTGCACAGTAAATCCAAGAGTGATAGGGTGGATAATTAGATGATAGGGTGGATAATTAGATGATAGGGTGGATAATTAGATGATAGGGTGGATAATTAAATGTTCCAAAACACTCCAATGATGATAGTTTTCCAAAGCAAGTTGTGTTGTGGTGCGGGAAATGGTAAGGGTCAAGGAGGCCTGGTCAAAGACCGGGCCGCGGGGACACTAAAAGCCCCGAAATCATCTCAAGATCTCATCTCAAGAAGGGTTCCTTGCCCTTCAAGCCAGGCCAGATATCCCAATTATAATATATTCAGAGATCTTTGACTTCCCACATAGAATAAAGGAACTATTTATATTTAAACTAAAACAGTTGTCTCTTAAGCACTCAAATTACTACCTTGGAACGGAGACGAGATACACAGTAATATAAGTATCTCGGCTCCTAGTCTGACGTATCTCAGCTCCTAGTCTGACGTATCTCGGCTCCTAGTCTGACGTATCTCAGCTCCTAGTCTGACGTATCTCAGCTCCTAGTCTGACGTATCTCAGCTCCTAGTCTGACGTATCTCGGCTCCTAGTCTGACGTATCTCAGCTCCTAGTCTGACGTATCTCAGCTCCTAGTCTGACGTATCTCGGCTCCTAGTCTGACGTATCTCGGCTCCTAGTCTGACGTATCTCGGCTCCTAGTCTGACGTATCTCGGCTCCTAGTCTGACGTATCTCGGCTCCTAGTCTGACGTATCTCAGCTCCTAGTCTGACGTATCTCAGCTCCTAGTCTGACGTATCTCGGCTCCTAGGCTGACGTATCTCAGCTCCTAGTCTGACCTCGTATCTCAGCTCCTAGTCTGACGTCGTATCTCAGCTCCTAGTTTGACGTCGTATCTCAGCTCCTAGTCTGACGTCGTATCTCAGCTCCTAGTCTGACGTCGTATCTCAGCTCCTAGTCTGACGTCGTATCTCAGCTCCTAGTCTGACGTCGTATCCCAGCTCCTAGTCTGACGTCGTATCTCGGCTCCTAGTTTGACGTCGTATCTCAGCTCCTAGTTTGACGTCGTATCTCGGCTCCTAGTCTGACGTATCTCAGCTCCTAGTCTGACGTATCTCAGCTCCTAGTCTGACGTATCTCAGCTCCTAGTCTGACGTATCTCAGCTCCTAGTCTGACGTATCTCAGCTCCTAGTCTGACGTCGTATCTCAGCTCCTAGTCTGACGTCGTATCTCAGCTCCTAGTCTGACGTATCTCAGCTCCTAGTCTGACGTCGTATCTCGGCTCCTAGTCTGACGTCGTATCTCGGCTCCTAGTCTGACGTCGTATCTCAGCTCCTAGTCAGACGTCGTATCTCGGCTCCTGACGTCGTATCTCGGCTCCTAGTCTGACGTCGTATCTCAGCTCCTAGTCTGACGTCGTATCTCAGCTCCTAGTCAGACGTCGTATCTCAGCTCCTAGTCTGACCTCGTATCTCGGCTCCTAGTCTGAGGTCGTATCTCAGCTCCTAGTCTGACCTCGTATCTCAGCTCCTAGTCTGACCTCGTATCTCAGCTCCTAGTCTGACCTCGTATCTCAGCTCCTAGTCACTTTATGTATATATTACACACGTGTAATATAGATTACATTACATGTAGAGTACATAATGTACATTACGTGTGTAGTAATACTCTATAGTGAATATATTATAATTGTCAAATTAGCACTTTAGTTTGTCATGCTTTCATGCAATTCAAATATTGTCCTGCGAGTAGTCAAATATATATATTATCTCTGACCATTCACCTTATTTCAGGTCAGTATATTATCAGCAGCTAAAATAGATAGCAGATAACGGCACTGATAAATAGTTCATAACTCAGGTAGCTAAAAAACGCAACATCCAACACATATTGTGTTGTTCGTTGAAAGATTTAGCTACTCAGAACGAAATCTCCATGTAGCACGGGCTATGGTGAGCCCGTGATTGAGTTAACTGCAGAAGGCCTATTGGCCCATACGAGGCAGCTCCTATCTATAACCACCCAATCCCACTCATATACTTGTCCAAACCGCGCTTGAAACAATCGAAGGACCCTCACCTCCACCACGTTACACGGTAATTGGTTCCTCAAATCAACAACCCTGTTACCGAACCAGTATTTACCCAAGTCTTTCCTAAATCTAAACTTATCCAATTTATACCCAAAATGGAGGTAGGGTTTCCTCCTTTTTCCCTGTTTCTTTTTCACTTCTGTTTTAGTTGGGTTTTAATAACATTATTTTGGTGGCGGATGTAGGTGCAGAATGTTATATATATATTGTGCTGGTATAATATATAAATCAAGTCTGGCAAATTATGAGATGAATGCTGTATATCAATTAGCACTTTCCACAGACAAGGTAAGGCGGTTATCAGGAGAACGCGCTAAGCCATTGCCATTATATAGCACTGGGAAGGGATTGGGATTTGGGATGGGACGGGGAGGAAGGGAATGGTGCCCAACCACTTGGACGCTCGGGGGATTAAACACCGACCTGCATGAAGCGAGACCGTCGCTCTACCGTCCAGCCCAAGTGATTGGGTTATAGCACTGGGAAGGGATAGGGATAGTGTCCAACCATTTGGACAGTCGGGGATTGAACGCCGACCTGCAAAGAAGTGAGACCGTCGCTCTCCAAGCCACTCAATGTAGTTTAGGTAATTAACTTCCCCACAGACAAGTGTAACCGAATTAGGTTTTTGTGTACACTTGGTTAGTGATCATGTAATTATGAAATGTTGTTTGCTGTAATTGACACTGTTTACACGTGTTATCTGGCCTAACAAGGAACATGAGAGAAATAAATAAAAATTGGATAAGCTTAGATTTAGGAAAGACTTGGGTAAATACTGGTTCAATAACAGGGTTGTTGATTTGTGGAACCAATTGCCGCGTAACGTGGTGGAGGTGGGGTCCCTCGATTGTTTCAAGCGCGGGTTGGACAAGTATATGAGTGGGATTGGGTGGTTATAGATAGGAGCTGCCTCGCATGGGCCAATAGGCCTTCTGCAGTTACCTTTGTTCTTATGTTCTTAAATAGCCTAACAGGTTAAGCTGTCATCTCTTGTCTACCGTAGAGCGCGGACGGCTCTGTCTCTCCAGCTGTTCGTCTATATTTACCTCGGCAGTAATTGGGGGAGCTGGATGTAAATCGATTGGCGGGTCTGGTTGACGACACCGCTAGCCAGGCCTGAGACCGGGCTGCGGAGACATTGATCCTCGGAATTACCACACGGTAGGTAAGGAAGGGAGGGGTGGGGGTAGGTAAGTGTTCAAGGGTAAACTAGTAGGATAGCGTAAGTGTTGCGTGGGGGCAAGCATGCATGGTTGCGTGCATAGAATGATTGCGTGAGGATGGGCGCGCCGCAGTCCCGTGCCGCAGTCCCGTGCCGCAGTCATGATGTATCGTACTCCATCCACCGCAGTATGCGGTTCCAAATGCTGGTGTTAACTGCCACCAATGCAGCTTGGTGAGGACCTTACCTTGAGGTTACCTTGAGGTGCTTCCGGGGCTTAGCGTCCCCGCGGCCCGGTCGTCAACCAGGCCTCTTGGTTGCTGGACTGATCAACCAAGCTGGTTGATCAGTAGCGGACGCCCACAGCACAGTTGAGGCGCGCGCGCATACGTCCCAGTCTTGAGTGCTGTGGACGTATGGGAGAAGGGTTCAGGTATATGGGGGAGCGGGGCGAGGGTGGTTCAGATGTGTGACGGACGGTCCGGGGAGGAGGCCAGGTGTGTGGAGGTGAGCCAGGTGTATTAGAGGGCGGGACTGCAACACTGGCACCCTTCCTCTTCACCGTCATGCACCAGTGGTGGCAGCTGCACGCCCCCTCTATATACACGCTTCCTGTCCCCTCCCTCCTCAGTATATATATATACGGGCTCACCATAGCCCGTGCTATTTGGAATTTTACATTCCAGGTAGCGAATCTTTAACAACAACAACCCTCCCTCCTCCCCATCTCACAAGCTATTCATGCCTCTACTACCCCTTGGTTGGCTTAATCATCAATCAATCACCTTCCCCTTAGCAGCTTGACACCCTCATCAATACTACCAAGCTGTATCCTCCCCCCGCGATAGCAGCCACATAGCAGGTTAATAACCCGCAGATAACGGCCACATAGACTGTGGGTTTTAAATGCACGCTCAGTAAACAGTATATCCTTTCACGACGGATGATCACATTCACTCCAAACATGTCCCACCGGGTGTTCCCGCCACCTCTTGAGTGGGTTAATGTCCATCAGTAAATCAGTCACGCCCCCCATCCTGTTACCTAGTAGTAAAATAGGTACCTGGGTATTAGTCAGCTGTCACTGGCTGCTTCCTGGGGGTGGAGGCCTGGTCGAGGACCGGGCTGCGGGGACACTAAAAAAGCCCCGAAATCATCTCAAGATAACCTCAAGTCAGTCAGAGGACACACATACATGTGGCAGCTGAAGGGACAGATCACCACTAGAGAGACCTAAGATACAGTTTCTCCTAAAGAGTGACAAGTATATAAATGGGCTACAGAAGGGGGGTGACGTCGTTATCTTGAGTTATCTTGATTCTTGTTATCTTGAGTCGAGGCAAACACACTGACCAGGTGCATAACTAACAGTGACTAGAGGAGAGTGAGGTCTAGCTCCCGTGTCCCGCCTGCCACACTTTTTTGAACCTGTGCTTAATTGAAGAATTCTGATGTTTGAATTCTTGAGTCTGGCATCGAAGTTGTGGATGGAGGTGGCTGCTACAGATTGACCAGACCACACACTAGAAGGTGAAGGGACGACGACGTTTTGGTCCGTCCTGGACCATTCTCAAGTCGATTCCATAGATTGTTCTTTGAGTGCATTTGTTGAGGTGATGGTAAGGCGGGGCTGGGGAGTCGACCCTGGCGACGTGTTGCGTGCAGGAGTAAGGGGGTGTTGCGTGCAGGAGTAAGGAGGTGTTGCGTGAGCAGGAGGGGTGGCGTGGGCGTGGTTCATCCAGTACTCTTATGGAAATGGAGAAGGGGAGGCTTGGGTGGGGGGGGGGGGGTTAACAAGGGGTCATGGACCTGCACCCCTCACCTGTGCGGTGGTGAAAACAGGTGTGTATCACCTGTTTGTTGACGGGCTCACCATAGCCCGTGCTACATGGACACTTCGTCCTGAGTAGCTAAATCTGAAACAACAACCACCACCTGTTTGTTGTTTAAGATTCACCTACTGGGAACAAAATCCAAGTAGCACGGGCTATGGTGAGCCCGTAGTGGACTTACCTGGCACAGGAGCGGGGCAAGTAGCACGGGCTATGGTGAGCCCGTAGTGGACTTACCTGGCACAGGAGCGGGGCAAGTAGCACGGGCTATGGTGAGCCCGTAGTGGACTTACCTGGCACAGGAGCGGGGCAAGTAGCACGGGATATGGTGAGCCCGTAGTGGACTTACCTGGCACAGGAGCGGGGCAAGTAGCACGGGCTATGGTGAGCCCGTAGTGGACTTACCCGGCACAGGAGCGGGGCAAGTAGCACGGGCTATGGTGAGCCCGTAGTGGACTTACCTGGCACAGGAGCGGGGCAAGTAGCACGGGCTATGGTGAGCCCGTAGTGGACTTACCTGGCACAGGAGCGGGGCTGTAACTGGTATATCGACTGATTGATGAAGATTAAGCCACCCAAAAGGTGGCACGGGCATGAATAGCCCATAAGTGGTGGCCCTTTTGAGTCATTACCAGTATCAAGAGCTGATACTGGAGATCTGTGGAGGTGCGACTGCACCCTGCGTGACGGGAGATGTCTCCCGGACCAAGTGGTGACCAGATGGTGTGGTATATCACCCATACTGGCTTCTTAAATGTTACGGGCTATTCATGCCCGTGCCACCTCACTCAATCTTCCTAAATGAGGCAAATTCAGTGTTTGCGGTACTACGTGAAGCCCACATTAAGGATATTAGAGTCATAGTGAAATGTGAACACTAGAATACAAGCTAGTCAGCCGTGAAAGGCTACAGGTACTCCGTGTACCCACGCCCAACCACTTGGGCTGGACGGTAGAACCACGGTCTCGCTTCATGCAGGTCGGCGTTCAATTCCCGACCGTCCACAAGTGGTTGGGGCACTATTCCTTTCCCCCGTCCCATCCCAAATCCTTATCCTGACCCCTTCCCAGTGCTCAACCCGTTCTCGCAAATTCGTAAAGTCAATATTGACTTATTAACTACGTGCATAGGTGATATACTAAACATAATAGATACCCTTAAAAAGATTCATAGAAAACACCGACCTTACCTAACCTTGTTAGTATCTTATTAAGATACTATAAGATAAGCATCTTATTGCTTCGTAATTACAATTATTACTTAACCTATACCTATTATAGGTTAGGTAATAATTGTAATTACGAAGCAATGAGATGCTTATCTTAACATACTAATTAGGTTAGGTAAGGTCGGTGTTTTCTATGAATCTTTTTAAGGGTATCTATTATCTTAAGTATGTCACCTATGCACATATTTAATAAGTCAATATTGACTTATTAAATTTGCGAGAACGGGTTGCAGCGCTATATAGTCGTAATGGCTTGGCGCTTTCTCCCTGACAGTTCCCTTCCATGTACCCAGTATATAGAGTACTGGAGGTCACTCTGTACATCATGGGAGACATCTCCCGTCACGCAGGGTGCAGTCGCACCTCCACAGATCTCCAGTATCATCTATTGATACTGGTAATGGCTCCAAAGGGCCACCACTTACGAGCTATTCATGCCCGTGCCACCTTTTGGGTGGCTTAATCTTCATCAATCAATCAATTCTAATATGTTTATTGTTTGTGATGTGTGTCTATGTATGTATTAACACGATGCACTGAACAGGGTGAGAATAGCTTGAGCTACCTCATCCCTTGGTGTGTATTTTACCTCAATAAACTTATTTCAATTTCAATCAATTCTGTACATGAGAGACGCTCATCTGCACTGAGCTTGTAAACACCACAAATGGTGCAAGTGCTGAACAATTAAATCAGGAATTATATATATGTCGTTAAATTGTCTGTGTGTGTCGACAAATGCAGTTAAAATAAGTAAAGTAGAATACTGCATGAGGAACTCCCAAGCCCAGCCCCAAACATCACCTTACTTCGTGGCCTTCAATCTAAAATGGAAACATTGAGGCAGTTACATCAAAGAGAATCCCAGGAAGCCGTGTAAATAAAGTTGCATACAAATTGGGGAGTAGAAGAACTCCCAGAACCCCATCAACCAGGTATCAACCAGGTAAATGACTTCTTACGGATGTGTGACAGATTTGCCCAACATTTGGGAGAGTATGGGAGATTTGGGGAGCCGGTCGGCCGAGCTGACAGCACACTGGACTTGTGATCCTGTGGTCCTGCGTTCGATCGCAATCGCCTGCGAGAAACAATGGGCAGATTTTCTTTCACACTATGCTCCTGTTACCTAGCAGTAAAATAGGTACCTGGGTGTTAGTCAGCTGTCACGGGCTGCTTCCTGGGGGTGGAGGCCTGGTCGAGGACCGGGCCGCGGGGATACTAAAGCCCCGAAATCATCTCAAGATAACTTCAAGATAACATACTTCAAATAACGCCACTCCACAAAGGAGGTAGTAAAGTAGACCCAATAAACTATGGACCAATAGCTCTAACATAAGCCTAACATGACGTGAGCGTGATGGGGGGGGGGGCTGACAGCTGAGTGGACAGCGTTTCGTTTTCGTAGTCCTGAGGTTCCGGGTTCGATCCCCGGTGGAGGCGGAAACAAATGGGCAGAGTTTCTTTCACCCTGATGCCTCCTGTTACCTAGCAGTAAAATAGGTACCTGGGAGTTAGACAGCTGCTACGGGCTGCTTCCTGGGGATGTGTGTAACAAAAAAGGCCTGGTCGAGGACCGGGCCGCGGGGACGCTAAACCCCGAAATCATCTCAAGATAACCTCACACATCAACAAAATATTTGAGATTTTTCTTAAGAAGTTCTTAACAAGAACTTTTCAAGCAAGAGATGACATACTAATGATGATAATCTTCTACAGATCGGATATTATTGGCTTTGCAGGCGATGAGTCACAATAACGTGGCTGAAATATGTTGACCAAACCACACATTAGGTGAAGGGACGACGACGTTTCGGTCCGTCCTGGACCATTCTCAAGTCACAATCGACTTGAGAATGGTACAGGACAGACCGAAACGTCGTCGTCCCTTTACCTTCTAGTGTGTGGTCTGGTCATCATACTTGATGCTTGTTGAACTGTGAGAACCAACAGTGTGTTGAGCTGGTGGAGGATAGCCGTCGTGGCTTGTATGAGTCGCCTGTTCATGTTGTCTTCACTCGTCTGCTATCACCAGCGGTTATCTTGTTGACGTAAGGCACCACACTCATAATACTATTCATCCAACTCCTCCTATTCATCCAACTCCTATTCATCCTTCTCAATGTCAAAAAAACGGTCAATGTAAAGTCTCTTATCCTAACCTACCAGAGGATCCAAAACAGAAAACGGGACAGTACGTCACTTTCGCGAACTCCATTTTCTAGTACAATTATTGGCCATTTGTAACGCATACGAGCGAAAAACGACGTTCTAAGACGACAGGTTGATTCATAAACCTTGCATAAACTCCTCACATTTCAAATGTCACATTAATCACATTTGACCTTGAAGAAGTCAAAGCCGCCATGCACTCGGTCTCAGCCCAGACGTTTGGAATTCAACATTGATCAGCACTTGTCGAAAAGCACAAAGTAGCCTACAGAGACGGATCCTAGATATCGGTGACGTCCCTAACATTTGTGGGCCTCGTAGCCTGGTGGATAGCGCGCAGACTCGTAATTCTGTGGCGCGGGTTCGATTCCCGCACGAGGCAGAAACAAATGGGCAAAGTTTCTTTCACCCTGAATGCCCCTGTTACCTAGCAGTAAATAGGTACCTGGGAGTTAGTCAGCTGTTACGGGCTGCTTCCTGGGGGTGGAGGCCTGGTCGAGGACCGGGCCGCGGGGACACTAAAAAGCCCCGAAATCATCTCAAGAATCTCAAGATAACATTACAACTGTACTTCCTCCACACTGATAACAGAAACAGAGCACACCATAACATGCTTTGAAATTAGTGATGAAGTAACATTACCAAACAGTGATAAATTGTTTGAAAGATGGTTCCCCGGTACTGTTTTTCCTCTAGAAGTCCTGATCTCTTATTCGCAATGCCGACTTAAACTCAGTGCTGTCATCCATCTAAAATGACACCCAACCACTTGGGCTGGATGGTAGAGCATCGGTCTCGCTAATTCAGGTCGGCGTTCAATTACCGACCGTCCAAGTGGTTGGGCACCATTCGTTCCCTTAGTCCTATCCTAAATACCCTATCCCTTTCAAGTGCTATATAGTGGTAGTGGCTTAGTTGTGAGACAGCCCCGCTCCTGTGCCAGGTAAGTCCACTACGGGCTCACCATAGCCCGTGCTACTTGCAGCTTTGGTTCAGAGTAGCTGAATCTAAACAGAACTACAACAGTCCGTTCTCCTGATAATTATGTTATCTTCTAAGATGACACAAGACGGTATCTTAGTTTCTTGCGCCATAGAGGACGCATCATCACTTCTCCTAACTGAAGTGAACCAAGTTTAACAGCGGGAATGGTACACCAAAAGTATGTTCATTGCACTATGAAAATAGTGCACAAAGAAATCACATTAACGTGATGTATCAATGAGAAAATGAGGAGCCATGAGGAGGATTCGAACCTATACTCCGGGTAGTGATCTAAGGCGTGTGCTTGGGAGGACCCAGAGCTTAGGTTCGAATCCACTTCGTGGTTCTTACTGATTTTCCTAATAATAATAATAAATTGATTGATTGATTGATGAAGATTAAGCCACCCAAAAAGTGGCACGGGCATGAATAGCCCCGTAAGTGGTTGCCCTTTGGGGCCATTACCAGTATCATTAGCTGATACTGGAAATCTGTGGAGGTGCAACTGCACCCTACGGAGAGGTCGTGACCTCTCTGCAGGGAAGGGTCAGTCCAGGTGGTGTACGCCTCTAGTATGCCCACCTGACAAGCTGTACATCAGAACACGCACATACACTCTTTTACTACGGGCTCACCATAGCCCGTGCTGCTTGGAACTTTTTGTTCCGGGTAGCGAATCTTAAACAACAACCCTCACTTAAAGCGTTACACACAAGAGTACAACTAGGTTAGTGTATGGGTTTGTGAGCCCCTTGAGGGACCCTATATAAGACGAGGGTAGAAATAGCCTTAGCTACTTTATCCTTTTAAGATGTACTTCCTTTTCTCAATAAACTTTCTTAAACTAGGTTAATAGGTGGGGCATGGGGAGCACGACCTCAACGCCCCCGTGATCATTGTTAAGGAATAGTGGTAGGAGTGCAGGCGTAAGTGTTGGGGTGACTCGACCCCAATAGGTTGACTCAGGTGTGGGGAGGGTGGGTGAGTAAGTCCTCATACTCGAGACTATGCACAAAACCTGTGTGTGTTCAGAATTAGAAAGCCTGACGTATGAATCACAGCCTGGTTGATTAGGTATCCTTGGTGGTGTTTAGCGAATTCTCTCTTGAACACTGAGGGGTCGGCCAGTTATGTCCCATATGTGTAGTGGAAGCGTGTTGAACAGTCTCGGGCCTCTGATGTTGATAGTTCTCTCTTGAACACTGTGAGGTGTCGGCCAGTTATGTCCCGTATGTGTAGTGGAAGCGTGTTGAACAGTCTTGGGTCTCTGATGTTGATAATTCTCTCTTGAACACTGTGAGGGGTCGGCCAGTTATGTCCCTTATGTGTAGTGGAAGCGTGTTGAACAGTCTCGGGCCTCTGATGTTGATAGTTCTCTCTTGAACACTGTGAGGTGTCGGCCAGTTATGTCCCGTATGTGTAGTGGAAGCGTGTTGAACAGTCTTGGGTCTCTGATGTTGATAATTCTCTCTTGAACACTGTGAGGGGTCGGCCAGTTATGTCCCTTATGTGTAGTGGAAGCGTGTTGAACAGTCTCGGGCCTCTGATGTTGATAGTTCTCTCTTGAACACTGTGAGGTGTCGGCCAGTTATGTCCCGTATGTGTAGTGGAAGCGTGTTGAACAGTCTTGGGTCTCTGATGTTGATAGTTCTCTCTTGAACACTGTGAGGTGTCGGCCAGTTATGTCCCTTATGTGTAGTGGAAGCGTGTTGAACAGTCTCGGGCCTCTGATGTTGATAGTTCTCTCTTGAACACTGTGAGGGGTCGGCCAGTTATGTCCCTTATGTGTAGTGGAAGCGTGTTGAACAGTCTCGGGCCTCTGATGTTGATAGTTCTCTCTTGAACACTGTGAGGGGTCTGCCAGTTATGTCCCTTATGTGTAGTGGAAGCGTGTTGAACAGTCTCGGGCCTCTGATGTTGATAGTTCTCTCTTGAACACTGTGAGGGGTCTGCCAGTTATGTCCCTTATGTGTAGTGGAAGCGTGTTGAACAGTCTCGGGCCTCTGATGTTGATAGTTCTCTGTCAAGAGTACCTATTGCACCTCTACTTCTCAACGGGGGTTATTCTGCTCATCCTGACATGCCTTCTGGTGTCAGAAGTTCAGAATTCCTGTGTCAAAAGATATATTATCATATATCTTATTAATATAACATGTTACAACTAGGTCTTGCTTGGGTTAAAACAGTGCTCCAGTTCCAGCATTATTAAAATGGTTTTAGACACGTGCGCTAAACTCTGAAGGTCTTTAAATTTGATGGCTTGTTTGGTTAAGTCAATAATCACAGGGTAGTATTACTGCAAGCAGTGATAGTTGTTTAGGTTATCTGGTCTAGAAATGGAACGCAGCAGAGTTGTGTGGTTTAGGTGGAAGGAAAGGAAGGGGAAAGCTCCAAGCCATTACGACTATATAGCACTGGGAAGGGGTCAGGATAAGGATTTAGGATGGGGAGGGGGGGGGGGGAGGAATGGTGCCCAACCACTTGGATGGTCGGGTGATTGAACGCCGACCTGCAGGAAGCGAGACCGTCGCTCTACCGTGCAGCCCAAGTGGTTGGAAGGTGGAAGGAGCAGATGATAGCGTTGTGGTGACAGCAGGTAGGTCACAGTCTGTCAACAACAGAGGGCATAAATATTTACTCTGATAAATCCTGGTGATTGTGGCCGAATATTGTCATAAGAGACGAGGTGCAGGGAAGGGACGGGGGTCAGTCTATAAGGAATAAGAGCTTAGAGTGCTTTTGTCTGTACATGGCAGACTAGAATGGTGTGGACGCACTTTGGCAGGGAAAGAGTGTGTGTGTGAGGGGGATAACGCAAGATTGATTGATGAAGATTAAGCCACCCTAAAGGTGGCACGGGCATGAATAGCCCGTAAGTGGTGGCCTTTTGGAGCCATTACCAGTATCATTAGCTGATACTGGAGATCTGTGGAGGTGCGACTGCACCCTATGAAGAGGTCGTGACCTCTGGATAAGGCAAGGATATACAGGTATTTAAGCAAGATACGTTAAGAGAGGGGTGAGAATGGTTACCTATTTATGATAGTCTGGTGGGGAAGAGTTCTAGCTCCTGGTCCCTGCCCTTAGCTATTCCTTGTGCAATTATTTGGTCTTGTCTTGATTTTAGAATTGTGGCTCGAGTTTGCACATATTCTCGTTCATTCCACTTGCTTAATAACTTGTACACCGGCTGTGCTCAGCTACATTATCCTGTGATAGTTATCTGTATACTATATATAGTTATCTGTTATATATCTGTTGGAGTCTACGTGAATTTTTGACAAACTCGGCAGTGCCTCGCACACTCCACAATGGTTCTACATTGTGACTACTGTATACACGCAAACCGTGAAAGCGTTTAACAATTTTACATACCGGTATTACACATTTTGAAGTGCTAGTGCTCATCATCGGTACTAACAATATGCAAATGAAAAATGTAAGTAGGTAAGTCACTACAAATGTAAATTGCTTTGCTTTAAGTACATTAGTTCAGTTCCTGATCCAGTAATGTGACTGCAACCTTTCTGCCACTGCCAACAATGGGTGTTCAGTCCATAAAAACAAATTAACTTAAAAAACTTAGTGCAATAATATTAACAAATATTGTAAATAGCTGCTGTTTCTGTGAGTGATAAATATTTTTATAAAACTTAAAAAGTAAATATAGACAGAAAAACAATTCAGCCTTTAAAAAAAATAGAATTAAAAAAAAAGTGATGAAGAGTTTCAGTACCTGCTTGATGAGGTTCTGGGAGTTGTTCTACTCCCCAAGCTTGTGCCTGGTTTGAAGTGTGAGAGTTTGGTTCTCTAGGCTGTTGCTTGGAGCAGCCCGCAGGCCCATATATGCACCACGGCCCGTTTGGTCCGGCACTTCTTGGGGAATACTATCCAGTTTTCAATGTATTGTTTTCAATGTATTCAGTGTAAACAACTGAGGGAGTGCTGTATAATATAACATTTCAAATGCCTTATCTGAATAACTGCCCATCCTCCTAAAATGATAGTAGTGTACTTGAGTAACTGTTTGCTCTCGGATACCAATGTGTGGTGATGGACTACCAAAAAAAGTTGGTTTTGTATTATTGAATTAAGCCAAATAGGACCCCCCCCCCCCCCTTCCTCCCACAACATAAATATAGAACCTAACCTAACTTCTCCTCATAAGCCTAAGCCAAATACATGCTGTCTTGAACCAGTCTCCGTGGTGTAGTGGTAAGACACTCGCCTGGCGTTCCGCAAGCACTTTGTCTTGGGTTCGTATCCTGGCCGGGGAGGATTTACTGGGCGCAAATCCTTAACTGTAGCCTCTGTTTAACTCGACAGTAAAATGTGTACTTGGTTGTAACAACGATTCTTCGTGGTGGTCGTATTCCAAGGACCTGCCCGAAGCGCTACGTGTACTAGTTGCTGTACAAGAATGTAACAACTCTTGTATATATCACAAAAAAAAAAAGATATATAGTACAGTATATATAACCAGAACCAAGTTACCTCTCATACCAAGAACAGTTGAGGGCCACAGGGCTAACAACACTGCAAACCAGGCATGACAGGGCTGAGTTTATTGAAACTTAAAATTTGAGGATGTTGATTCGCTGATCCGAACAATTTCTTCAAAGGGTCAGATGTAACACAAACAAGGAGCAACGGTTTCAAGCTCAGCAAGCCACAATGATGGACTGAAAACAGGAGATGCATTTTCAGCCACAGGGTTATAACCCATGGAACTGCCTACCCATAGAAGCCATAAGTGCCAAAATTGTTGAATTGTAAAATCCAGCTAGGAAAAAATTGGGACACATTGAGGGGTGGGGGGCTTTGTCATACCGCCACCTTGCTATCCTCGTTGAGGCCACTAGTGTTAATGGCTCTCGGGTAAATTCAGTAGAGCATTTATAAATTTGGATTAGTCTAGCACAATATATGTGCTATAGTAACTCTAGGAGTGTTTGTTTCGTTTTTAGCTTTTTTACTTGGCTATAAAATGAAAGTACAAAAAACAAAGTTTTTGTGGTCCATCATTACATATTTGTGCTTTTTGGCCAAATAGCTTCTATAAGTATTGTAAGTTGAGGAGGATCGGCTGGTGAATACATGCGTAGCTTAAGCTGTGTTTATATTTTGTCCTGAAGGGAGAGTTTATTAGGGGGCTTGAACTGCTAAGTTAGTATTAGTACATCTTCAGTATGCTAACAGAATTCTACTCCTCACAGACTTGACCTCATTTTAGAATTACTGTTTATTGCTCAAAATTTCAAGTTTGATCAACTGGAACACTTCAGCTTCACAATTCGTGTATGAACAACTTATTATTTTGTTTTACTAGATTTTAGCTTAGTTTAGGCTTTTAGACATTCTGTAGAAGAGTTTTATAGTAGCAGCAGCTTCGGCCTACTCTTTTGTTAAAATACATGTGGGTTTTAGAACTGACGGCATTAGATTTTCATAATTGAGGGAGCCAGTCAGCCAAGCGGACAGCACGCTGGACTTGTGATCCTGTGGTCCTGGGTTCGATCCCAGGCGCCGGCGAGAAACAATGGGCAGAGTTTCTTTCACCCTATGCCCCTGTTACCTAGCAGTAAAATAGGTACCTGGGTGTTAGTCAGCTGTCACAGGCTGCTTCCTGGGGGTGGAGGCCTGGTCGAGGACCGGGCCGCGGGGACACTAAAAAGGCCCAAAATCATCTCAAGATAACCTCAAGATTTCTAATACATTTCGAGGTATGACCCTCTTGAGATATACCCCTGTAAAGATTAACATAAATGCTTTTGATTAGCTATGTTTTTTTTTCACTTTTGTCTTGTATGTGCCACTAAGATGGGGTGTGTTCGTGTTGCAGGTGTAGCGTGGTTGAAGAGGAGGACCATGCCGAGGCTAAGATAACTACAACATCCATCACGCGGGAGGTGGGTATTGTACTCGGTTGTGCTTACGGAGGTTGAGGTTTGGCTCTTTCGTCCCACTCCTTGACTGTCGATCAACTGTTTCATTATGTTCAGTCTATTGGTCTAAGATGTTTTTCCTGCTGTGTTTTGTGTTATATTGTAGTTATGGAAATACAGGATACAGGATAGAAGATCCAATCGATCTTTTATAGACCAGAAATAACATACTTCTGGTCTAGGAATAATCATGTTTGACTACCAAATATTTAATGAATATGACAGAGCAAACTTAACCTTGGCCAGGAACAGGATTGGATGAATTATGAAAATCTTCAAAAGTAGGGATGCTACTCTAAATCACTCGTGCTGTGTCGTTTTGTAATACTGCTTTTGTCTTCCCTCTCCCCTTCCCGCTTTCAAGACTAAAGAATTATTCAAACTAGAGGATAAATGTCTACTGTAAATAGACCAACGTTATTCAAACCGTCTTATTGGAACAGTCTCGAAACACTTGAAATGTACCTCCTAGATGGAACTGTACCAGCAAATAAGAGTATACCAGTATAAGAACATGAAATATGGGAGGGGGGGGGGTGAGAAAGAGTACCACAGCAGGCCTGGTAACCCGTACAAAGAGGGTGTGAGTTGGAACAAAGGTTGAAGTTTTGAAAAGGTAATGAGAGTTTCCTACAGAAAGTGCTGGATCAGTCAGGTTGTGATGGGTATGCGGACTACTGACAGCTCTAGATAAGAAGTCAGCAGCCTTTAAGTAACCCTGTACAAGGCAATGGTCAAAGCAAAGTTTGAGGGGAAAAATAGCCATATTCCATATTTTGAAGGCATAAGGATCTAGAAAATAATGCTACCCAGGGAAAAGACCAATTTGTACAGTGTATCAGATATAGGATTGCTGGATTGCTTCTAGCATAGATTAGGTATATTCAGTATATATATATATATATATATATATATATATATATATATATATATATATATATATATATATATATATATATATATATATATATATATATATATATATATATATATATATATATATACTGTATATATATACACACATATATGAATGAGAAAATATAAATAGGAGCTGTAACGTTTGGGCCAATAGGAGCTGCATTGTATGGGCCAATAGGCCTTCTGCAGTTACTTTTATTGTTATGTTCTTGACACCTGGTCCATCAAGTGTGGTATTCTGCAAATTACAGGTACTGTCACTCAGTCATATCATTCATCAATGTTGTTTATAGCTCGTGTAATACCGTTCATTCTTGTGACTCCATGACTCAAAATTGCACTCATTAAAGTTTTGATCTTTCTTTTGCAGCATCTTCATATAATCTTGCACTTTACAGTCTTGCTCTCTTATTGTTGATCTTAATTACATCTCTGTGGGCCATAGTATTTTATTAAATTTTATTTAAATGAAGTAGTTTTTTGTCAGTTATAGTGCATTAAACCTGCAACAGGTTGTTACCTACTCTATTGAAAATTCATATCTTGAACCTAATAAATACTTCAATATCTTGAGCATCATAGTCACATCTGCCTTATCCTGTAACCCTCTAATTTGTGACTGCCAAAGAGTGCTTATTAAAGTCTGGTATTCTCTTCAGGTTCGAAATCTATTTTTATCGTTCAGAATTCTGCTCCGACATCTGTGGTAGCTTCCCCACTTCCAAATTTTTTTATGGTATTGAAAAGCTGTTAGTCAAATCACTTCACGTGACCTTGCATCTAAGCTCGAGTCATTGGCCTCCTTCAAAGTTGTATATTCCTGTTTTAAACCAGTACTGCCATGCTCTCTACTGTACGTAGTTATATCCTTCTCTTTGAAATATTAAATTTTCATGGTTGTTGATGGGAGGTTGCATGCTCCAGTAAACAAATCCACAAGGGCCGTGACGAGGATTCGAACCTGCGTCCGGGAGCATCCCAGACACTGCCTTAATCAGTGTTAAAAGTGTTAAAACCCTGTCGTAGCTCAGTCGATTAAGGCAGTGTCTGGGATGCTCCCGGACGCAGGTTTGAATCCTCGTCACAGCCCTTGTGGATTTGTTCATTTGATGCATCACGTTAGTGTGATCTCTGTGTGTGATGCTCCAGTAACATGGTGCTCCAGTCTGTTGGTATAAACTCCTTGGCATGTTGGATCACTGAACGTTTTCTTTTCAGTAATACTGTACGTGTAATAGAGTCCAGCCAAGATTGTTAACCAAACCCAAAGATATTGAGGATTATGTGTACAATATAAGGCACCGAGAATGCTGCATACTCTCGTTTATTTAAATTTTACAATGTTTTAAGAACTGTCTATTAAACTTTGTTTAACTTTCAGTAATTTTTTCTTAAGGTTATGATTTTCTAAGGAGACAGCAGTAACTTCCTAATGACATGTTATAAAATGGAAAAAAAATCCATGTAGCTTTGTGTAGTTTTTGAATTATTGGTGAAAATTGTCCTTATTAAACATCGTTTTGGAATTTTGATAACATTTGCTTGGAGATTTTTTTGTTTTGGGGAGATGCAAGCATGCAGATTCTAAGGTTACCTGCAAAGACAAAGTTGTAACCATGTCGGTATCAAGTGTAAGGAAGAGAAATTGAGAAGTGGAAATCCTGACCTGGGAAAGTGAGCCATGCATGGTGGAATTACCTGTTTTCTTCGTATTAGGTTTTACAGGTAGTAGAAAATTCACCTCCCTGCTATACCAGTTTCTCATTTTGTGGGGTTAATTGTCAAGATTGCATTTGTATGATTTCAGTGGCATCATTTGTTGTACGTGTTAATCTTTTTGTGTACTTACAATGCTTCCGAGATCATGTTACAGTGATCTAACAGTTGCGCAAGGTAGGATCATCTTCTAAAGCAATCTTGCTCTGAATTATATAGATGCTTTACTACAGTGTACAGTATATTGTGAGATTACTCTTGAGCTATATTTTATATACAGTGCATTACCAAACTCCGCTGATCTGTGCTGTTAACCAGTAGATTGTACAGGGTGTTGTGAACCCCTGGAAAGACAAGACTGTAGCACATGAACAGGGTACGGAGTACAAGTCTGACTGTGTCCTTTGTTCTTTATTTGCTAGACGATTATCATGCAAAATAAACGCCCTAGAGCATTTAGTCAGTAATATATTCCAAATCTTAGAAGGTTTTAATACTCGACATCAATTTTTATTATATATTAGAACATGTTGTATAATGTGAGATGTAACTTTTCAATGTACAGTACTGGTAATACATTTTACTAGACAAATTAGTTTACCTTTGTACAATGTTATGAATCTGTATTCTCACTATTGCATCTTTACTGATAGTACTTTGACCGAGAGGTTAGATATAACCATGTATACTGGGCAACAAGTTAACATGACTAGTATTTTTTTTAATCTATACAGAATGTTCTTTTTCATTTAAATTCCAATATGCATCCTGTGATGTATCTTCACTGTAAGTTAGGGCCGTGATTGCTTAAACAAGTCTCGTCTGTTGAAGATGTTGTAGTTCTGAATAAATGCAGAACACCTCTTAGTTTGCTACAAACAGAGATCACACTAACGTGATGCATCAAATGAACAAATCCACAAGGGCCGTGACGAGGATTCGAACCTGCGTCCGGGAGCATCCCAGACACTGCCTTAATCAATGACGATTAATCTGCGACTGTCGTAGCTCAGTCGATTAAGGCAGTGTCTGGGATGCTCTCGGACGCAGGTTCGAATCCTCGTCACGGCCCTTGTGGATTTGTTCACCTCTTGGTTTGCTTAAAGCAACCAGCCTAAAGTTTTGGGGGGATTGGTTTGATATCTGCAATGGGGCTATTTCAGATGGCTGCAACCTATAATTTGCTTGACAGTTTAGACTCGTTATTTGTTTGGGGGTTTATTCTGGTATATTTTCTTGGTGAATGACTTAATTATTGGTAAGACTCCTAAGGTGCAGTAAAACATTAAAAATCTGGTCCTCTTTACAATGAATCTTTAGTAATAAGGAAGAAAATTGTCAGATCATCATTTGTGAATATGGATTCCGTCCACGTTCCTAAGTACCTTTACCATAAAATGTGGCTACATTCTCTATAATAATTTCTGCCACATCACATTTTTTCACTTTTATTTTAATTTTTTTGTGCCTTTAGTTGTGTAGTAGGTACAGTACTGTCTTGTGTGTGTATCTGTCTCTCTTTCTCCTCTCTGTCTCTGGGGAGGTTGATATTACTAAGTGGTGAAAACTGCTAAAACATTATTGAAAACAATTGCCCAATTTCAGACTTGATGGAAATCATGGGTTGTCATAGATTGTGATATTTATTAAATGGTGGCTGGCACTAGTGTTGACCCCAACTAGCCTATAATACTCTCATACCCCTCTTATGTATCACCTTGAAAAGTTGGGCGAGGTTAAACCCATTCATCTGGCTTCTTACTTTGAACAGACATATATGTACTCTTAAAGATAAAGATACTGTGTGTGTAAACAAAAATAATTATTTTGATACAACTGTTTTGCTGTGTTTTACAATGGTATGGTACAAATAGTTTGTGTACGAGAGACACTTATTGCAAGCATACACAATACATTTTACTTGCTTGCAAGTGAAGTATAGCAAACCTGTTGCTATACTGCTGAGGTAGATGTATCCATTTTTGTACATCAGATTGCTTTATCAGAGGATCAAGGAAATTGTTTCGATATTTATCATTTGGTATCATTTGGTGATACAGTCATCATACCAGGTTACCTTGAGGTATAACCTCAAGGTAATTTGGTATGATGACTGTGTCCTTCAAGGCATGTTGTATTCCGACCATGGAGCAATTGTGTGTTTAGGCAATAGGTGTCTGATTAATCCCAGTCATTTGAGAGATTGCCTGATAAAGGATTTCTCTCTCGTGACATTGAAGATTAGGGACCTTTATCTTATCAGGAGAGAGACCTGGGCCTTTCGTACCGCCTGCACAGCAGTGGCTGACTTACCGATTGTGTAGTGAACAGTTACATGTGGAGCATAATTAAGCTAATGCTCAAGTCTGTCTTTTGAGATAGCCTTTGTTCAGATTTGATTAGAAACATAAACATTTTGTAAATTAAATTGTTTTAGAAGTGCATAAAACAGTATTGATAAATTGCTGTTAATGAGTTGGAATCATTTATGAAGGACTTTTGAAACCTACCATTTAGTGATATGCTTTGTTGATAAAGTAAACATTAATTTATTTGTTTGAAAAAATCAGATTTTAAAATTGGATAGTCATTGCTGTTTTTATGGCATATTGTACTGAAAATTAAACTACAGTACATGCATGTCATCAATATTTTACAAGTACTGTACTGTAATTGCGTATACTCGGCGTATTTCTTTTTTGCTGATTTTTCTATTTGTTTACTGTGTCCCATTTTCCTTCTCACATTGATTTTATTTTCCCCCTAGTTTCTCCACTCTTTGCTCATGCTGCCATGTTTAACAGTGGGCTCCAGGTATCCACAACTGTTTAATATTAAACACTTTCTCACATCACTACATGTTTGTTTTACACTGGTGTAAGTTTGGAGTGGTTGTAGCTGCAGGTGTAGTAATGTGGTATTCCATAGCTGTCTTTCCATACCTCGGTAAAGAGCAAAATGTGCTGACAGTGATGTAGACACAGTTGACATTATTTGCAGATGACAAGGCTAGTGCTTATAATGGGAACATTAGGACTGCAGTTAGGTCAGTGTGGTGATGGTTGTACCACAAGTAATTTTTTAAAGTACAGTACTCAATAAGAGCGTTAAGTAATTATCGCAAGAAAGTGCCGAACTAGTACAGCCCACTGTGTGACTATGCTCTAGTACTGTATATGTATGGTACAGTTGAACTTCTAAAATCTGAAACTCCATATAAAGAATATATTTGAATAACGAACAGATTTTGTTGCTGGGTCACCCAGCAAAAATACAGATCTCGATAAATTTTGCCAAGCATCCATGACGATATCCAGTGTACTGCACATTGCTTGAATGGGTTGTTTCATATTTTTGAGTATAAATAGCACAATACAGTTTGTGATTTATTGTGTTGGTGGCCCAATACTGTACTACCATCCTTGTCACATGCAGTGATTGTTGTTAATCTTTAGCTGGTGATGTTCACTTTAGGAGTTTGAGGCATTTTCTTTCGATAGTCATTTGTGAGTGTGAGTAGAAAAGATGTTTGGTAGCAGTAGTAATCTTACTAGAACAGGAGCAAGAAGAATCCTCATAATACAGTATGGACAAGGATACTGAAGTGATTGAGGTTAGGACTAATAATAATACTGTAATAATAAAGAAGCCAAATTACTGTACTGTACAATACTATACAGTATTTGGAAATTGTGTGTTATTTGCAGGTTCCTGATCAGGTCCATAACCTCAGTTACAAACCCAATATGATTTCAACTTAGATTCAACAGAGCAGAAGTTGTTGTTAAACACGTGGGACAAAATCTTACTGAAGCGACCATACGAGTCATAAATACTCATACTCCGCCCAAGTAAAACAGAAACAAGCAACACTTAGTGGGCCAGCCAGAGGCTTAGGGCCCGCGCAGGAATATCCCTGCAAAAAAAATGTCCACAACAGTATAATATGGGTTTATGAAAGTGCCACTCATACTGTAAAAGAAAAAGGGGATGATAGTGGTAACGATTTCTTCGTTTTGAAATCAGATGCCACTTTTGTTTATAGTAGGGGGTTGACCTAAATAAATGAATGTACAGCATCCATCTGTTTTTTTTTTTTTTTTTTTTTTTTTTTTTTTTTTTTTAACTTAAATTTCTTCAATAATTTTTATTTTATATTAGAGACAGGGCCTTCTAGAGACAGGAGACGTTCTAGAATCGAGGGCAGTTACTGTATGTATTCAGACACTTTATGTATTCATACACATGTATTTGAGTGAGTTACACAATGGAATTAGGGATTTGATTCACTTCCTGTCCTTTCTCTGTTGCAAGTTTCTTGATATATATATACCTCTTGAACAATATACTCTGAAGTACAATAGCATGAACTTTCCTCACTATTCCTAAACTGAATTTGAAGTCTTCATATTTGGTCCATTTTCAAAAATCAAGTACTGTACAGTACTTGGAAGCCTTACAGATTGATTTTGTGATCAAAATCGTCATGATCAATCGTCATGAATCATGAAGTTCAAGAACTAGCAATGGTAGTAATCAGTGCACTACAGAATTGTGCATTTATTATGTACAGTAATTGAAAACATTAACTGTTAACTATGTTACTCAGGATAAATTAGTTTTTGGCAGCTTCAGGTTGCCCCAAAATACTTATTTGGAATAATGTTTTATTTTGTACAGTACATTATACAGTAATTGTATTACTGTATTGTATGTGGTGTTGAATATTAGTGACAAACCAGCATGGTCCATGTAATACCAGAAGCAGCCGCATCAACAATAACACTGCCGAGCTTGAAAAGTACTTTGAGAAAAGGTGATGTGCTGCTGGTATTCAATGTCTCTCTTAATAACATTACTGTACTCCTAAGTTAGGAAGTCATGGGCTGATGATTGAATTTGAATCATGCTAGTTATCCACCTCTTGTGGTTTAAGTTGAAACATAAACAGTGAGGTGGAGTTAGTTGTATGTTTGGGATGTGCCGTAAAGTTGATGTTGCTTACACCACAAACAATGTGGTTTGTGCCAGTTTTATCTGTGAATGTTTAGTGGTGAAGTGCAGGTGAGTGAAGATTACACGATAGTTTGTTGCAGTAAAAAATTACCATTTAAGGTGAAGCAGAGTCAACACACTTGCCCTGATGCCAAGGGATAATTCTAATAATCTCAGTTGCAAACAATATCTAGAAAGTTTTACAAGAAATATATTCGAATCATATTTATCACAGATATTAAAATAAAGTTTGAATATGAACAAAAATAAACGCAGTACAGCGTAGAAAAAATGTCTTGCCTTTTGCAGTGAAGGTCCAATTGTTTTTGTAATTGGAACAAGAAAATACTATAAAAGGGATGGAAGAGAAAAAGTACAAGATGTTATACGCTGTTCACACTGTCATGTGGTGGATATGTGGGGCTGCGGGCCGCTCCAAGCAACAGCCTGGTGGACCAAGCTCTCAGAAGTCAAGTCTGGCCTCAGGCCGGGTTTGGGGAGTAGAAGAACTCCCAGAACCCCATCAAGCAGGTATCATGGCCAAGACAAAAAAGCATTGAATATACCAATGGCTGCCGGTCGGCCAAGCGGACAGCACGCTGGACTTGTGATCCTGTGGTCCCGGGGTTGATCCCGGGCGCCGGCGAGAAACAATGGGCAGTTTCTTTCACCCTATGCTCCTGTTACCTAGCAGTAAAATAGGTACCTGGGTGTTAGTCAGCTGTCATGGGCTGCTTCCTGGGGGTGGAGGCCTGGTCGAGGACCGGGCCTCGGGGACACTAAAAAAGCCCCGAAATCATGTAAAGATAACCTCAAGATCTCAAGATAACCAAAAAAAAAAAAGTGACAGCAAATGCAAAGAGAAAAAATATTAATTTTGGTTTTGGGTCACTGGTGTGTGTGGACATGAGCAGAAAAGTAGCAAAGGGTGTGGAATTGGGAGGTACAAATGCGGTCAGTTTTGCATACAGTTATGGAATGGGTGGCAAGTGAGCCAAAAACTTTAATGGAAGGCAAATAGCAAGCGAATGCTTGGAAGTAGGTTATAGTTACGCACACTTTTATACCTTGGTGAATACCCTGGTGAATACCTTGGGGGGGGAATACCTAGGGTAAATAACACAGTAACATGGAATGTTCCTGTAGTAGAAATTTAATTTTTTGAGGTGCAGAGTGAGGAGAATGGAGAATTAAATGATGAGCAATATAAGAGCAAAATGCCAGAATCCTGTAATTCCATAATCATCAAGAATTGAAAAAATAACTATTTTGTTATTTTTGGCCATGTTTCATAGCTAGAAACATGATTTGTAGATAGCCTATAGTTATCCCCAACACTTAAAATGATGGAGATCGTGCCACTTCACAAAGGAGGTAATAAAAATCAAACAGGCGAAGAAAATTAGACAGAGGGCACTATCATCACACATCATGAAAATATTTGAAGGAGTGTTTAGAAGTAAGGTTACAAAACACGCAGAATCACAACATCTGCTTGTTACTTGCTTGATGGGGTTCTGGGAGTTCTTCTACTCTCCAAGCCCGGCCCAAGGCCAGGCTTTACTTCTGAGAGCTTTGTTCAACAAGCTGTCAAATGAAGCAGTCCGCAGGCCCACATATCCACCACAGCCGGGTTGGTCCAGCACTTCTTGAAGAAAACTATCTAGTTTTATCTTGATCTCCACGGTTGTTTCGGCAATATTTCTTATACTCGCTGGGAGGATGTTGAACAACCATGTACCTCTGATGTTTATACAGTGTTCTCCGATTGTGCTTATGGCACCTGTGCTCTTCACGGGTTCTATTCTGCATTTCTTCCATATCATTCACTCCAGTACGTTGTTATTTTACTGTGTAGATTTGGGACCTGGCCTTCCAGTATTTTCCATGTGTATATTATTTGATCTCTCTCTTGTCTCCTTTCTAGTGAGTACATTTGGAGAGCTTTGAGAGAATCCCAATAATTTAGGTGCTTTATCACATTTATGTATGCTGTATGTTCTCTGAACACCCTCTATTTCAGCAATCTCTCCTGCTCTGAAGAGGATAAGTGTGTACTGAGCAATACTCAAGACGGGACAGTACGAGTGATTTGTATAGTACAACCATTGTGAAGGAATCCCTGGATTTGAAAGTTCTCGTATTCCATCCTATCATTTTTCTGACTGATGCAATATTTGCTTGGTTATGCTCCCTAAACGTTAGGTCGTCAAACATCATTATTCCCAAATCCTTGACATGCTGCTATCCTCCTATGGGCACATCTGATTGTGCTTTGTCCCCTGTATTGTGTTTAATGTCCTCATTTTTACT
Source organism: Procambarus clarkii (assembly GCF_040958095.1). NCBI lineage: Eukaryota > Metazoa > Arthropoda > Malacostraca > Decapoda > Cambaridae > Procambarus > Procambarus clarkii. The sequence goes on along the minus strand of NC_091239.1, from coordinate 8,236,068 downwards.
GTACCCGAGTACCTGGAATTTATCACTGTTAAACATCATGTTGTTTGATGTTTGTAACATGATGTTAAACATCATGTCATCATATCATCTACATAACCCTAGGAAAATTGGGCTCAAAATAGAGCACTCCTGCCTCTGAGAATTGCTAGATCACTGTGACATGCCCTTGGATGCCATGGAAGATAAGAGAAGCACCGATACAATATACACAAGTTTTGCAAAAATTTGAGCCAGTGTTACCATGGGTTATTTGCAAACAAAATGCACACCAAAGGAATTGCTGTCAAAGCAGGAAGCCAGATTTTTAAAATATTTTCTACCCTCTCACTCCCATCCTTGAGTTTAATAGTCTACACGGTACCCTGGGAGACTGAGTTTTGCTCAATTCTTCAGGGAACTGTGTAGAGTAAAAGTACTAGAGTAAGTACTAGAGTACTTACTCTAGTACTTTTTCTCCTTCTCATACTGGACATAAACAAGGACGCAAACTATAGGTCACATCATTCTTTGCAGTTGATGCTGGGATTTCACGAGTAGACAGTAGAAGGAAGGAAGGAAGAGTTGGGAGGAGATAGGGGAAGTGGGGTGAGAGGGAAGAGGGATAGAGGCATGTGAGAGAGGGAAGAGGGATATAAGAGGGGAAGTGAAAGACCTGACAAACCTCTATATTGATGTTCAGTAAATCAGGTGCTCCAAAGATTACAGAAAATAACATGTTTAATTAATGAAAAGTCGCAGCTCCTGCGATATAGAAAAACATAAATATCGAAACGTAAAACCACACAAATTGGAGTTGAATCACATCTTGGAAGGAAAAAGCAATATACCTGTACTGTAAAAGATTTGGGAATAATCTTGTCTGATGACCTTACTTTTAAAGAACACATTAAAGTAAATGTCACAACTACAAGAAAAGTGACAGGTTGGATAACAGAAACTCTTCCAGACCAATGATACGGATTAAGACACTAATGCCCTTTAGGTCGGACTATTGCTGCACACTAACTGCCTCATTCAAAGCTGGAGAATGTCTGAAGATCTCTAACTGCCTGAATCCATTCAATATAACATCTAAGTTATTGGGACCATTTAAAATGTTAAAAAGCTGTATTCTCTAGAGTGCAGACAAGTGATGCATAATAATTTCCACTTGAAAAATATTGCAGGAGATATGGCAGGAAGGGCAAAATAGCTTTGTTGAAAAGCAGATATGCAGTAAGTACACTGAGAGACTATTCTTTCAACATGAAAGGCTCAAGTCTTTTTCAGCACTCTTCCTCTAAACATAAGAGGCATAACTGGCTGATCTCTCATTGTACTCAAACAGGAAATTGATAAACACACACATCAACTAGGTTGTGATTCATATGTCAGGCTGCGAGCCACATGCATCTAACACCCGGGTTGACCAGACCACCAACCAGGAAGCCTGGTCAAAGAACGGGCCATGAGGACGTTGATCTCTGGGCCCACCACATGGTGGCAAGAATAGCGCAGAGATGAATATCGGTGAGAGGCATAGTACTGTAAGAAGGGTACAATATATGAAATTAATGTAAGGGTTGAAAAAATAAAGCTGGGAAAGCATAAATGATTTAGGTGTGCTGTATGTTGTATAGATAAATGTTATTGAAAGTTTAAGTGCAGAAAAGTGATGAGAGAGAGAGAGGAAAAAGAAAAAATATAGGTTGGAAGATAGAGAATTATGTGGGTGTATGGAGCATCAGTGTAGAATGCATTTGAAGTGGGTAGAGAGAAGAGTACTTGGAGGAGAAACTGTGGTCTTACTTCATCCATTGAATAACTAACCTTACGTGCAGAAACATTTTGATAAACAATGTAACGTTTTCAATGGGAACTCCACATTAAAAGCCTTACATTTTACTTAGACAAAGTTATGATGTTGTTCATTTATTGTGTATAAAGAAAAATAGACGGTTGATTTAGTTATTTACAATAGGAAAAGTAATGATGGGAAAAAGGAAGAGCTTGTATATGTACTGCATTAGATAATTTGAAAACAAGATTTTTACAATAATGAGATACGTTTATCATAGCTTCTCTGGGTATAATTACTTAGGAAATTGTTTGCCTGTTAATTTAATGTTTAAGGGAAATGGTGTGTTTTCTAAACTACAGTAATTGTTTTGTGATAAATTATTTTATATTATTCTACAATTTATAAATCATATTAAAGATTATTTCCAGTTGAAAGAATTTACTTAATGTGTGTGTTTCCCCAGGCACGATGGTGGTGAGTCGGTTGAGCTCGGCCTTCTCGGAGACTCTGCACCTCACCAAACATGTAGCCCATGTGTCTCTCTTCATCACAGTGGTGCTGCTTTTTGAAGTGGGAGCAGGGGGCTTGTGGGGAGACCCTCCCACTTCTGTATCATATCCTCCTCTAGTCACCCTTCTCTTCCAGCTCCTCAGACTACTCCCTTTATTGGCGTTGCCTCAGGTACTGTTTGTCCTCCACTCACATGCATCAAGAGCAGTTTTGAGTGAGTGTTGTTACTGGCCTGTATTGGCTAGACCTTACTATGTGTACTGTTGACCCCTTGCACGTAATCTCACGCCACTACCTCTAGGGTGGCAAGTTTCAATTATGTTTATAGCCGTAAACGGCTATAAGCCGTATAGCCGTATATAGAGTATGTATATAGCCGCATTATAGCCGTATAGATGTAAATAATGAGGTGTATTGCAGGTTCTAGCACTGAAAGTCATAGTTTTCACATTTGCAGCCATAATTTAACTAGGTACAGCATTTTTGTAATTGTGAATGCTCCTTCCACCATTACGGCTCTCATTGCTCTCCTTAGACATAGAGTAATATGAATGCAATGTTGTTTGAACCCCAGCATGTCAGTTCAAGGGGTCTATAGATGTTACACTGTGTACTGTAGATTGATCACTTTGCACTGCAGAATTTGTTCTCACTGCAAACACTATAGTTTTGTGGCTTGTTAGTAAATGTTAAGTATTTAGTCCAAAACTTTAATAATTTGGGGCAATAATCCCTGTAATCTTCTGTTTAATTATATATACAAGGTCAACAAGTATGACACTTGCATGTTAAACTTTCAGAGATTATTAAACTTCATTATTAAGTTTACACATAATTGGCAAAAGCGGTGATTGAATACTCTATGTAGGCCTATAATATAATATACTGTCTGAACACCTTTATTGCATGTAAATAAGTTTTGATTAGTGAAGTGATTGAGTACTCTATGTAGGCCTATAATATAATATAATATACTGTCTGAACACCTTTATTGCATGTAAATAAGTTTCTGGCCTAAAGTGCGAGGAAGTGTCTTGAAACCAACTCCTTTACTGTTTTTCTGTCTTGTAATGTTGTAAAGAAATAGAATTTAACATTGGTGGGAAATGCCAAAATCTGATTTGACAAAAATTGCCTTGATTATTGTACCAGAATAACCTAATCAATAGCAATCAAATAAAAATAATAGTTGAAATTTGCTCAAGTGACTAGGTTTAGTCCATTTCATCTATATACTGTACATAGATGTATAATAACCATTAATTATATAAGAACTGGGTGATGACTAAAATGAACACACATTAATCACGTTACCCTGGGAAGCTACATTTATTTACTTATGTATGTACAAGAAGTTACATTGGGTTGTGAGAACATAATATCGGTGTTCATACACTCTTGCAAAGGCACTAAGACGGATAGCGTTTTGGGCCGAAGGTGATGATTTGTGATGATATTCATATTGTAAGGGTTAAGAGTTCAGTTGAACTTCTGAAAACAGGGAAAAGTAGTTAATGCAGGCGGTGAGTCAGAATAACGTGGCTAAAGTAAGTTGACCAGACCACACACTAGAAGGTGAAGGGATGCCGACGTTTCGGTCCGTCCTGGACCATTCTCAAGTCGATCGACTTAAGAATGGTCCAGGATGGACCGAAACGTCGTCGTCCCTTCACCTTCTAGTGTGTGGTCTGGTCAACAAAAGTAGTTAATATTTTCTTTAACATTTTTATCCATTTAATGCTTTTTAATGACAGTTTGGAAAATCATGACCTTGTCTTACAGATGCCTCACATCTACCTGCAAACTTCCACAAAAAAAATCTTTGAATGTGGTAAGCTGATGAAGAGTATCATTCTTAACCCACATGTAAAGGGGTCAACATAAATACCCTTATGCAGATCTGAAAGCCTATTAATGTGCATGTATACAAGCACAATTGTATTTAATGTCGCTCTGTCAAACTGTATATGTAAGAGTTGAATGTTTTAGTTTTAGGGATGGACTAGTAAAGTGCTAAGGAATCCATTGAGTATATTAAGGTCCTATTTATTCTATATTGAATTTGATTTTAATCTCTCTCTCGCCACGCACATAATATATATTAGAGTAAGTGAAGTATTATAGTTGTATTTAAGCCTTACATGGCTCCAATGGCTATCTTTGATTACCTCTTGTGCTCAATTTGCCATATGGAAATTGTTAATTTTTTTACATTAGTTTTGTTAATTATTTGTTGTCATACACACACCACTGTAGGACTTTGAAATTGCCAAACTATTTAAGGGTTAATGATGTTATGACAAATATGTATTGAAGCATTTTTAATAGAATGTAAATTTTCATACGATACTTTTCTTTTGTTTTTTCCAGGCCGTTTTTAACCTCTTGGGTCTTATATGCTTTAATGCCTTTCCTGAACGTGCCAAGCTGAAAGGCTCACCTCTTCTGGCACCTTTTCTCTGCCTCAGAGTGGTAACGCGAGGCGACTATCCTGACCTTGTTAGGCAGAATGTCAACCGCAATCTTACAACGTGCCTGAGGGTTGGCTTGGAGAAGTTCATGATTGAGGTTGTCACAGACAAGAAGATTGATTTACCTGAAAATCAGAGAGTTAGACAGGTGTGTACTTGTTACTTGGTCACTGTTCGTGATCTTTAAGCCTTGCAATGTGTATAAGATAAGCAAGCATTATTTATATGTACACCCACACAAAGACAAAAATGTAAACAAGTTTTTTGTTTTCTATATTGTTAATGCCCATGCTCAGGGTATAGGAGAAATGTCGCCCCAAAATTGCCACTTTTTAAGATGAATGTTTATTTGAGTGCTTTAATACCGATTGGGAATGCTGTGTACCCTGCAGGCGTTTCGAATGTTGCAAAGTAGCTAAAGCATCTTAGGGTGGTATGTATACCATAAGTCAAATTTTTTTAAGATGTATCCATTTCAAGGGCAAAGAAGGATATATGCAAGAATGTGGTTGTGTAGATTTAGATATGTTTTAATATACTGTATATTTTTTCTATCATCTCATGATATTTTTCCACACATTCTTGGCATTATAAAGGTTACTTGCGCAGTGACCTTCGGAGACACTTCAACCAGGACTTTCAGAATTACTGTAACCTATTCTTCTCAATTGTAATTGCTCATCTCATTTATCACAACTCGTATACAGTAATATTACTACAGTACTATCGTGTAACCGGTCGGCCGAGCGGACAGCACGCTGGACTTGTGATCCTGTGGTCCTGGGTTCGATCCCAGGCGCCGGCGAGAAACAATGGGCAGAGTTTCTTTCACCCTATGCCCCTGTTACCTAGCAGTAAAATAGGTACCTGGGTGTTAGTCAGCTGTCACAAGGTGCTTCCTGGGGGTGGAGGCCTGGTCGAGGACCGGGCCGCGGGGACACTAAAGCCGCGAAATCATCTCAAGATAACCTCAAGATATCATTGTCATACAGTGAATTTGAAGCTTTCAGTTGTGCAAATACAAACCAAAATAAAAATGCTAAAGAGGAATAGTACAATGAAACAACAAGAATGTGATATACCCATACCTTTGGGGATGGCTTTCGATCCCAGAGTGTTCTGTATTTTCTTGGACAGGAATTGACACCTATATTTTATTCTTTAATTACAGGTGGTAGTCCCCTCCAGTTACCGTCCAAAGAGTGGGGCATTGTTCAAAGCCCGAGCTCTACAATATTGCCTAGAGGAAGATGTCAATATTTTGCTTGACACCGACTGGATTGTCCATCTTGATGAGGAAACGTTGGTGACTGATTCTGCCATCCGGGGAATTCTCAATTTTGTAATTGAGGGCAGACATCAGTTTGGTCAGGTTGGTAATCTTTGTCTTAACTTTGAATCGATGCCATTTGCTAAAAAAATTATTTAAGTTAATTTAATTTGAGAGCATATTGAGTTAAGAGGAATATGACACAATCATATTCAATGGCAGCATGGTCTTGAATGTTGAAGTATTTGTATGTACTGTACGTATATGGATTTATTTTGACTAGTTTGATGTCTCCCTTATATATATCATTATATACAGTAGACCCTAGAAAATGGTGTTATATAAATGTATGTTTAATGAATTAAAATGTGGGGAAAAATATCATTGGATTATGTTACCAGACATGACAAAATTGTACATATCCAAAATTTGTATTACTTTAAAAACTTGCTGAAGAAAATAACCTAGGTGGTGACTGAGGAATGTTAGTACTGTGGTAGAGGTATGCTAGTAGTGGTATGTTGTAGTTTTTGCTTGGATGGTTATTGGGATGTTGAAGACGAGTATGTTTGTTGGCTGATGTCGAATGTGTGATGACACTTTGATTCTTAAGTCTTTTCACATCATTTATATGCTGAATACTTGTGTAGTGTGGAACATGGATTCCCTCCATGCCCATAATGAAGATATTAATACCATATTATTGTACTGTTAAGGTATTATATGGAAGGCTCATGTAATCCTTAGTTTCTCTTCTCGCTCACCACACTACTTCTGCTTGGCATTTCTCTCTGCTTTACTTGTGTTTATGTTGTGGTTACTGTCTCTAGTGCTGTAGCAGGGAGAGGAAGTCTCCCGCCAAACACACACCGAAACTACGACGTTGGTACAACGTTCGAACAAGTTTTAACACCTCCTAACCAGTTATAGCAACCAATATAGTAAGTTGTAACAACGTTCTAATACGTCATAAACACGTTAAGCGAAGATGTAACTACTTTATTGCAAGTTGTAAAAAGCGGAAAATAGAGACAGTTTCGGTTTGTGTTTCCAGGGCTAGCACATACTCTCCTGGGATGTTCTTCACTTCAAGATACAACTGGAAATATTACTTTGGAATAACGAGAAGACCCTCGACACAATTCGTGTCCAAGCCACTTGATCGGGGCCTTTGGGTAAATAGTTATTTTACTAATCTATGCATTATATAATTATTAGTTCATTTTGTAATATTTATTTTATATTTGGCAGGGGTTGATTACATATGCAAATGAAAACATACAAAATTGGTTCACCACTCTGGCCGACAGCTTTAGAGTGTCGGATGATATGGGGAAACTCAGGTTCCAGTTCAAGGTGTTTCACAAACCGCTCTTTGGTTGGAAAGGATCCTACGTTGTCACACAGGTAGATACAATATTTATTATAGTTTTAAAACAATAATTGCTCTTCAAATTTGTTGTTCAATGTAACAGAAGAAAGTTAGTGTTTGTGAAAATCTATACATTATTTGGATTAGTAACAGTACTTTATGTACTGTAGGCAAGTGTTATGGCCGGGAAGTGAAATGGTAAAATGTAATATTAAACCTGGACTGCTGGGGCCAGATTCACGAAAGCACTTACGAACGTGTCCATCTTTCCTCAATCTTTGACGGCTTTAGTTACATTTATTAAACAGTTTACAAGCACGAAAACTTCCCATTCAACTGTTGTTGTTGTTATATACAGCCTCCTGGTGCTTCGGAGCTCATTAACTGTTTAATAATTGTAAACAAAGTCGTCAAAGATTGAAAAAAGATGTACAGGTTCGTAAGTGCTTTCGTGAATCTGGCCCCTGGTACCTGCACTACCAGACAAATGCTTCACTATTCTATGTCTAAGGTCCCCAAATAAACACAAAAGACTGCTTACAACTTAATCATCGATTTACATAAAAACTTTCCAAACCAGCAAGTCGTTTACATTTTACAAATGATTCAGGTCCAAGATATGCTGGACATTTACTGGCCAATACTCATGAATTCACAGTGTGTTCCTTTACAATTTTTGTTTTTTAGCATCATTAAAGCTCAAACCTTATCAAAACATTTATAAATACCAACCCTGGTCATAATGGTAAGTAACGGGAGGACAAGGTGACGGTTACTCGCGAGTTTGTAAAATATTTCCGAGCATATTGTAATAGAACGCATTATGAAATCACAAGTGTTGGCCAGTAGCTGTGCAGCATTACCTGGACCTGAATCATGTGTAAAATGTAAACAATATATATACTGGCTGGTCTGGAAAGTTATGTAAATCAGTAATGAGTTTTATGAAGTTTATGACCGAATAATAAGACTGAAACTGTACAGCTAGATAAACTGTACATAGCTAACTGAAAGTACTTCAATTGCACTTGCAAAAATGCTCTCACAATGTTGGTGTGAAAATTATTAGTCGAACTTTGTGTGCAAACGGTATTGAAATATGTGCCTTGAGCAAGGCCAGACCTGGGTATGAAACCTTGCACTTCTTTGTGATTGACTTCAAACTAAGGGGATGTCTAACAAGAAGTACAGTCTAATGATGAAAATCTCTTTGTTACTTGCCTCTAAACAGTACTTAAAAATATACATAATTGTTGTTAATTGTCAAGGAAAATGAATGGTAATGGACAATATCCCTTATATTGCTTTGTCTTCTGTCTTTACATTACTCGATAATAATCTAGGATGAACCAAAACTGTCATTCTGGTCCTGTTGTCATTTCTTTGTTTACAATTGTGGGTGGATATAAAATGAAAAAAACAAGTTTTGGTGATTTAAGATGTGTTAAAATGTCTACAATTTAAATTGATGTTGTGGATATTTTTAGCTGTAATGTTTACAATATAAATGTCTACACTACTCATTTCAGACTGGTGCTGAGCGACGTGTAACTTTTGACCACGGGCCTGATGGAAGTGTAGCCGAAGATAACTATTTTGGCATGGTAGCCCTTAGGGAAGGCTACTCGTTTGATTTTATTGAAGGAGAAATGTGGGAAAAGTCCCCATTTACTATATATGACTTTTTGCAACAACGGAAGAGATGGCTGCAAGGCATTCTCCTAGTGGTCCACAGTCCACACATACCGGTACGTAGAAACCATCACTTATTAAATTTGGCATTGTGTGAATCCCTTTTGCTGAAATGTTATATTTCAAGGGTTACTTTCAAATTTGATAATAACCAATAAATAACACAATATTTTTTTGTTCCTGGTGCCTTTGTTCGAGTGCCTATGGCTCAAAAACGCAGTTTTGAAAATTGCTAATATTGTCTGCAAACATTGCTTTGATCTTTTCCTCAGACAACTTGTGGAAGATGTCTTGCTGATGCCTTAAAGCTGTCTTTTTTGAGGTGTCAAAGGAAAGTTTGAGGGGAATAATAACCATTTTCTGAATGTATTTTAAAGGCATAAGCAATCGGAAATTAACACTTGCTACCTCAGGAACAAAAAAGTATTGTTTATTTTAGTGCTTCTTTGGTGGTTTTTAATTCTTTTTAACTGTATGTTCAAGCTTGTGATATGGCAGAATAAACAAATAATGTAAAAATATCCAAAATTATGAAACTAAAATATATTTTCATATACTTGTACTGTTTAGGATGTGTATTATAAGACTTAAAACCTGTAATTGACATAAATGGGAATACAGTAACCAGTGGCAACTTTAAAATCTGGATAATATATCTCTCCAAACACTATGTAGATTCATGTGAATATAAGTGTTTTGAAAATGACCATTGTTTGGCTTTTAGTCTTAAAAATAATGTATCTAAAAAATAAAATTTTTATACACACAATGAAATCATACTTTAAATGCTAACTTGCTTATAATAACATAACATTTTGCATTTGCAACAAAATCTTGTATAATAAAACTTGTTTAATCATACGGTGGGAGAAAGGATGTTTGTTACGGACTTAATTACAACATTAAATAATCGATGATGATGAAATATATTGGCATAGAGTTGGCAACTAATGTATCATTGGTTTACAGGTGAGCACAAAATGGCTTCTGGCAATCTCTCTCTACTCTTGGGTCACGATGCCGTTGGCTCTGGCATCTGTAATACTTAGCACCATATTTCCAGTTCCTGTTCCTGGTGTTCTTAATGTAATTGCGGCATTTGTTGGCGGTGTAAATTTTTACATGTACATATTTGGGGTGATAAAGTCATTCCGAGTCGACAGAGTTGGATGGTTACGGATGGCTATGTGCATGGCTGGTGCGCTCATAACAATGCCATTTAATTTCTTGGTTGAAAATATTGCTGTGATTCGTGGATTAGTTGGAAACAAGCACAAATTTTACATTGTCAACAAGTTGACGGGGGCTCCTGATAAAGTTGTTAATACAGTTTAAATCCAGTGGGCTTTGTCTGCCTAGTCATGTCAGCTTCCCGCCCTTTCCCTTCCCTTGCTGCGATTGACCACTACCTAGTGCCACGACACCAGGCCTTCTGACACTGTAAAGTAATGGTGTGTGTGTGTTGGCAGCAGCAGGTGCTCTTGATGGGGAAAGCAGTGATACAAGATAATTAAAATAAAAAGTAATTCAGCATGCAATGAAGTACACACCGTTTTGATTAAAGCTTGGTGCATACGCTTCTTGTAGATGTACAGTATATACCAAATGCATCTTGTTGCATTAGTGTTGTGTGGGTTTCTTTATATGGACATAAACAAATACTTGTGCAGTATTCTCAAAATGTTTGCTTAAAATTTGGGATAATGATATGCCAAATAATATATATTTGTCTTAAGAGCCTTTCGTGCACATGTGACTTTTTGCTGATGGGATGTGGGGAAGTGCTGATATTTAAAATGAGTGAGTGCAAAAACATTGACAGGTTTGAATCTAATCATAAATGTGGTAAAGATATGATTACTAGTGCTCTATTTGAGGTGCTGCCAGTTAGTATTTGAAATATGCTCAGGGATGTGATCTTTGTAAAGTCCTGTAGCAATTTTGCAAGTGTGTGGACATGACGAGGTGCGAGTAGTATGTAGCAGTGGTAAACAACGAAAGCTTATAATCAGGCAGAAATCAAAATAGAGTTGCTGAAGCAGAGTCGTCGTTGACCTTATGATTCTCATATACAGTATGTAGATATATATACATAATTTAATATATATATATATACACATACATATACACACACATACTACTAAAGCATAGACTGGTTATTCAATGCAAATAATAATTGCCAAATAAGGTGTGTGTTTGCACACGTTAGACCCCGTGCAGTGTCGGCATGTGATGGTGGAGCGCGCATGCTTTACCTATCCCCACCGTTGTGATACCATTCACTGCCAATGGAAAATTCTAATAACCAGCTGATATATAGGGCAGCAATATTTCCCAGTGCCAGGGCATTGTCTTCTGTCTTTCTCAACTTGCAATTTGTTCACATAGCAGATAGTTGAAAGCCAATGTCAATGATATAATTTATTATATTTAGTGTTGTCTATATTTTTTGTTACGTGTTAATATGTTGTAGTTTCACCTAGATTTCTCATTTCATTGTGTTTAATGTTCATAGAGCAAATGTTTTTGTACGAATGATATTGAGAGACGAGTGTTACGTTAATGTCTGTTGTTAATGGATCATGAGTGGTTGGAAGAAATGTTAGTAATGTTATACTGTACATCAGTGAAGATAACTACTATGTCGCATAAAATATATTTGTAAACAAGGCGAGAACATTTTTTAAATATCCATTGTGTGATACCATAAGCAGTGTTTGCTGGAGCACGATACCATGAAAGTTGAACTTATGACTTTGTGTGTGGGTTTGAGTGGGGGAGTGGTATTAGTACTGGATATATAAAAATACAGTGTGTGTGTGTAATAAATATAAAAATATATATATATATATATTATATACATACATACAGTATATATAGATAGACAGACATAGATAATATAAAAATATAAAAATTACAGAAGGCTATAGACTTTCTGGACACCTATCTGGCTGTGGCTGTTAGTTTTGAGTATTTATAAAAAAAATTGGAATAAACTGATGAGACAAAGCAAGTGGTCTGAATAAAAATGTGTGATAAAGTGGAGTGTGGGAGTGGTAAAAGTACTTCAAGATATGAGAGTACCTTATCAGGCTTGAAAGAACATCTGGTTAGATAGTATGTCATTCTAGATAGAATGTCAGTCTAGATAAACTGGAAGTGTAAGCAGTTTATTGGGAGAGAGACTAGCCAAATTCACCTCATACAAGTGTTAACATGTGCTGTAACATCATATAAGCCTGATATTTTATCAAAACCCATGTTATTATCTTTTAAATACAGTATTTGAATGAATAAGTAACCCACCAAATACTGAATAAATGTATTCTGTTGTTTGCATATTATAACAGGATTAAGGAACTGAACCACCTCTGACCCTCACTATCCATAATAAACCTTCCCCAGTTAGGGTTAATGTGAGTGTGAATCTTATGTACCAGTTTTGTCCACCTGTAGTTCAGAGAGTACGTGTAAGAGCCGCGAAATTCCTAACGACATCTGTAGTTCACGGAGTACGTGTAAGACCCGCGAAAATCCTAACGACACCATTTCCTCACATTCTTTACTTGATTATGCCCACACTCTGACAGCCATACATGGCGACACGAATATACAGGCACTCACACACTGATATCTACACTAGCATGCTAATACCCACACCTGCATGGTAATACATTACCCATACACCAACACACAAATCCACCCCACTCCCAAAACTGTCACTCACTTGTGAGTATGCACATGACCACTAACACCCACACCCACTTGCGATGCACACTGATGCTAACACCAACACGCAGAAAATATCACATTCATGAGTACAAAATATAAAAAGAAGAATTTTCCCTATCAAAATGTTGATTTTGTCCCATAGAATTTCTGGACGAGTAGCCATGTATCGAGAGACAATGAGATATTCGTTCCGCCTCAGTTCCAAGGTATCCAGAAAGGACGTGGTCGTCTGTATACATATAAATATAACGTCGTACTTAAAAGTTAGAACCGCCCTACTAGGCAAGACCATTTCGCTAACAGCCAGAATGATAATATATGCAATAAAATATTAAAATTAGTTCACCTTTAAAAATATTAATCTGAAATTGATAACATGAATTACAAAGAAATCTATGCCTAGGTTTTACTAGTTCAGCAGAGCAGCATTGAATAATTTGCATACGTGTATTTGGGTTAGGTTGCAAAGTTATAGATGAAAATAAACCAAAGTTGCTCATCACTACAGTTAAAATTATAGAAATAAAAACCAGTTTTAAGTGATATTTGATTTATTAGGCAAGTAGTTATTAGGTATGACATACAGTGAGACAAATCATGAATGGGTGTGAATGAGTTATGACGCAAGTGAGAGTTAGTGTAAGAATAGTACATGGCAGTGCCATTTAACAGACCAGGAAGGTATTTGCTACCAGGAGTGAGAAAAAAAAAAGTGCGAAGCTGTGTGTGTGTTGTGTGTTTGTCATTGACGGTAGTGATGATCCGTTTTGTTCATCTGGTTGTGATGTCAACTGTAAACTTAAGATATTTGTTATTGTGTATATGTTTACTCCTAAGAATAATTGGAAGTTATGGTCTTAACCAAAGACTTCATCCTATTTAGTTTTGTCTTGTGTTGACAAATAAAACTGATTGCGGCAATGTTTTGATAGTGTGTTCTGTTCATTGTTGTAAACAACTGTACCTCAAAAGTTGAGAGCCAGTGAAATGTTGGAGTTCCATGCCTTGTGAATGTGTATATAGGTAGTAGCATTGGTATTCCTATAATAGCCAGTCAAATCATACTGAAATATTTTTCCAGTCTTCAATCGGGAACATTAACAGCAGTAGTAGCAGAAGGCAGCTGTGTAATACTTGTGATAGGTTTATGTTTGCTTAAGTGTAAGACCAACTTGACACTAGTATTTTATATTACAAATTCTCATTTATTGAAATGTAAGTTGACCAGACCACACACTAGAAGTTGAAGGGACGACGACGTTTTGGTCCGTCCTGGACCATTCTCAAGTCGATTGTCTTGAGAAATGAGTGAAATGTAAGACACAGTTTACATAATGTTGCAACAGCTATCAAGATTGACAGTATAATATTTGAGACACATTGGTGAATTGATGGTTATATGTAAATAAAGCTGAGGATGGGTTGATAGTTATCATTTCCAAATCGAGATGTACATCATAGCATGTCTAATGATGCAGTTTCTTGTATTGATTTTGTGTGTCGAGTGATTATGCCTTTGAATATGTACAGTCAAACCGAGTGTGTGTTAATTGTAAATGTTTGTTTTTTTGCACAATTATTTTGAAATAAATAATACAAAAATTAAACACAATGAATAAATTAAAGCTAATTTTTCAAAATAAGATTTTGTGTTTGATTAGGGTGATACATTTAAGTTTCATAATAGTGGTAAAAAATGTAGGGCAGTGCCTTGAATCATTATTGCCTTGAGCACGATACTATTTAGTTACAGACTGTAGAGGCAAGATTTGATAAGAATGCATTGTCCTTTGGATATAAGAAAAACTTGTGTAGCATGTAAATATTATTTCATGTCACTCTAGATACACAGTATAATTGTGTAAATATGGGCAGTGAAAATGTTGAAATGATCATGTTATTCATAAACACTTGTGTTATTTGACAAGAACCACTGCCTCAGAATTGAAAGTACAGTAATATCTTTTTGTTGAGAGGTTTAACACAACTTGTGGATCATGAGCATCGCATTTACTCAATAAAAATCATGAGTTATAAAATTACGTTGAGACAATGATAAAATAATAATAATTTGCAATGTGATAGCCATAATTTGTGTTTGAGGAGAAAATAAGCTATGTTATCTTGTGTTTTGTGCTGTGTTGGAGATTATTAACACTGCAGTGGAATTTTTTTTAGGTATGCAAACTTAGAAATAAAAAATTTTACCTTTTGATTTTTTGAAGGCATAGTATGATGTATAGTTTTGTTTTGCACTTATTTCATAGTTGTATTAACATGTATATGTTTCCAACTGAAAAGTCGTGTGTATAGAAATTTACAAGTTTTGTGCATAATACACATAGTGGGACCAGAATTGACGGCATCTGAACATGTCGGTATCCTGCAGACTGTTATAAGATTAAAACATTCATCATTGTGAGTGTACCAGTAGCCTTGTTAATTACTGGTTATTTATAAACCCCCCCAAAAAACCCACAATTTTAAAGGGATATAATTTGTATTAAGAATTATGAAGCTATAAATGAACATTGTGACCTAGTGCCTACAAAACAAAATCCTTAAAGGAATTGTTATAAAGATCCATAAGATTATTGGTAATACATTTTTGGTAAAGTAAGAAAATGGGCAATATCCATGTTATTGGTAAGTCAAGCAAAAGTGATCTCGATGTAGTAAAAAATAATTCAAATTTACCACTAGGTTAATTTGATTGTTAGAGAATGAGTGTGTGTAGAGAAGTGGCAAGAAGAAATTATTGGTTTTGTCAGGAGGGATTTTATGAATGTTAGCATAAATAATGTGAAAAATAAATATAAGTGAAATTGCAAGGTAAGGTGTTAACACAAGAAATTGTTTAATGTATTTTGCTGTGCAAATATATTTGAAATAATGGAAGTGGAAGGAGTAATCCAAATAATAAGTGACATTATTGTTAACATTAAAGATGCTCTTCATTGACTGTTTATAATGTTACAGTACTTTCTAAAGGGCAGAGGTGTCTGGCTTAAGTAGCAGTTTACCTCTCGAGGGATTATTAATGTTAGGTGATTCTCACAAACGGCACATTATCTTTCTCCAATACTGTTAACAACATCTATACTATTGATTACGTGTGAAGATGGAAAGTAAGTGTCCCCAGCTTGGTTTGGTTTTTGTATTGAAAATTAAATTATACTACCATTGTTTACTGTGGATGATAGTGTGCAAAGTGTATGTTTGAAACAAGGTCATGGTTCACTTTGTAATTATTGTGATTGAGGTGTTGAAATGTAAACATAAACTTTTCTAAATACAATGTGCTTTAAAGGTTTAAAATTTAGGAACAACATTTCTTAAGGGTATTCGAATGCAGAAATTTGACGTTATAAAATAATGGATTACAGTAGTTTATGGGGTATTCAATTACAAGAATAAAAGTTGTTTAGTTTGAATGTTGATTATTTTCTAATTAGGGAATGAGTTTACAAAATTCGTAAGGTGCTGCTGCTCGCTCTTTGTTTTAAACGGTGTTGTTTGTAGATTATTCGTAATGTTGGCTTTATAATACAATAGTATGTTGAAAAATAAAAGAAATATGTTTTAAAAGCTTTGACAGTCAATTTGAGGTTTAAAGAGATTGTGGGACAATTTTCCAACAATATGAAGTGGAAAGAAGCTTGGTGCACATACACACAATACGTTACTCACATACCAAAGATGGTCACAGGTGGTGTACTTTACCAACCCTATAATTTGAAGTGTATGTAGCATATTTATACATTGAGTTGTAGAATTGTTTGTGCCAATATAAGAGTACATGGTTCTGGTACATGTTGACCAAAAAGGTTTAATTCACACTTAATCATAGAGGATGCAATAGATGTATACTGTCCGTACTTAATGAATATTGCACGCCTCCCAAATTTAAATAAGCACTGGCTAAAGAGAGATGTGGTAATTTATTATCATTTAGCTACTTTGTGTAGCAGAACAGTGAATATAGGTCACAAGAATTGAAGCACAGTAGACTGATTACTCAGTATTGAAATAAGTACAGTAATGTGATAGATGATTTTTCTTTGGAATTACTGTATAATTTATTTATTAAAAGTTGCAGAGCTGCCTGCAACGTATTTATTAAATTAGTTGTATTCAGGAAACTGGTTGATAATAAATTTTTTGAATAAATAGTGTGGTTGGCAGTTCTAATTACCTTTAATCTTTATCTCCTGTCCATCATGGATGCTGCCTTGTTGTGGTGGGGGGTGCTCACGTACGCTGGCTGGTGTGGGTTGTCTAACACCCTAATCAAAGGAAGGTAGCAGGCTGGGAAATCTGTGGTCCCCAATAAACTAATGAATACATGATTATAAAAAAATATACTGTACCTATAAGAGAGAATATCTTTGTTGTACGTTACCCTTCCAGAATTGTTTCTTGTTGAGAGAGTGCTCACATTTGACTCTTTTTTTTTAATTTTTTTTTTTTGAGGCCAGTGAGGATTGACTTGGTGCCCTCTCTGGGTGTTGTGCGTGCTAAGGTACTCACTCGTGGAAATCTTGATCGGGTCAACGGACTTTCCGCTGGAGGGGCTCACCCTTGGTGGATGGTTAGGTGGCCAGACTGGGGCAATAGGAAGAAAGGGGTTTTTGCACCAGTGTGAGAGAATATACGGTACAGTAGGACTCTCATTAAAAACAAGAAGCACTGCTGGGAACGACACCCCCCCCCCCCCCCATCGTCTCTCCTCCTGCACTGGCAAATGTTATGCTTCCCTAGCTGCCCTGGTAGGTGGCATCCCTTGGCTCTGAGACCTAGACTTTTGAAAATAATGCTGTATGAATAGCAGTCTGACTTGACTTCTCTTGCAAAGCTTCATGGGGTGGGCGACCAGGACCCCGAGTTGGCCAATGATGTAAGATCGGGCTCCATAGGCCCCAGACCAGGCTCATCTGTTGACTGCCGACTGACCCTCTCCACGTCCCTCCCACTTTCTTGTCAGGGACGAGCACCAAGCCCCCCAGTGGTGAGCACCTCGTCACCTGGAGAGGCTGCATCTCTCATTGTAGCAACGTAGCCTTTTAACCCCTTCTTCCCCTGAGGTCATACTGGGGGAGCTCGGCACCATAACTTCCGCACTCGAATACACATGATTCCTCCCAACTCGTGTGGTTTTAGTTTTTTTTTGTTTTTATATATAATACTATACTCGCCTAGTTGTTGTTGTGGGTTGAGTTTCGACTCTCTGGTCTCACCTCTCGAGTGGTGTACAGATTTCTGAGGCTATTGGGCTCGTATCATATCAACATTTGAACCTGTGTATGGTGGCAGACTCCATGACATCACAGACTAATGCATTGCATTTGTTAACTACTTTAACACGGAAAAAATTGTTTCAAATGTCTTTCCTGTCCATATCTTTGAGAAAATGGCACACTGTTCCATTTATGTTCCCCCAAATGTTACTGTCTCTTCGTGATTTTAAACACCTGTTGCACTCCTTACCAGAGCCCATGCTCCTTTTGTGTGATTTTTAACTGTTGGCATGTCCCTTTTGTGTGATTTTTAACTGTTGGCATGTCCTCTGGGGTGATGTGCTGACAAAAATGTGAGGGCGCCACCTTGAACTATTTGTCCTCTCTTTCTTTTTCTCTCTTTTTTGAATTGTGGTGAACCAGTTATATTGACTCGTGCGCTCACACCATTTCCTGTGTTTGATCTTTTGCTCTGCTCGTCTTGTTTTTATTTGTATTCTACATGGCAGGTTCTTGATGATCTCCATAACTGGTAATTGTTTCCATCTTTGTCACCTTCTTCCCCTCCTTCCCTAGGTAGCAGTTTGCCAAGGGTGACTGTTATCTACTAACCCTCCACACTAGTCTTCATGATCTCTCCCTTGACCCCTCTCTCCTCTTTCATACTGTTCAACGTTGCCTTCTGTTGCTTGCTCAACCCCCGTGGCACATGGAAGTGTGTTACCTGGTGGAATTCAAACTGTACTCGAGGTGAGAGTTGTAAGCGTGCGGCCTGGAAGAAACGGCAGCGAATGCGTGATTGTTTTAATTTGTTTCAGAAGGCAGTGCGGTGGCCCATAGGGCTATCCATATGGCTAAGTGTGAGAGATGGAAATCTTGTGTGTTCATCATAACGGTTGACATCATCTCTCTCAGATCTTGAAGAAAATCCATAAGATAGTGAGTAAGTTTGTTTCAGATATCTTGTCAGTCCTTCACTGCTGTGGTTCTGTTGGGGGGGGGGGAGGTGTTAATTGTATCCGAACAGGGTTCACACTTGTCAAGTGTTAGTTCCAGTTCTCATTTTCCTCCCACTTTCCTTACTCGGAAGGACCTTCTTGAATCTTGTCTGTTATATTCGCACACATTTCCAGCTCCTGTAACGATCCCTTCTCTTTGTCTGAACTCTAGTCTGCCCTGACCCTGTGCGGTTCAACGGCAGCGGGCTTGTATGACATTCGTTAAGAGATGTTTTGTTATCTCCGTGCTCATTTCAGTATTTAGTGAATATTTATAACCGTATGTGGAAGTCGTTATCAGTCTTCGAGGACTGGCTTGAGACAGTTAATCTTCTTATTCGGAAGCCAGGTTCTCTTAAGGATATTCCCTAAGGACTTCAGCTCCATTGATGCAACAAGTTGTATGTGCGAATTTTTTGAACGTATGATCAATGTCTGTCTGATGTGGTTCTTAGAACACAATCACTACCACCTCACATTCACAATTTGGCTTTCACAAGTGATGCAGCACGATTGATGTATTAGTGAAGTTGGAGGTCTATATTTGTAGTGCGTTTGCTGTGAAGACCTCCGTTGTTGCCGTCCTTTTTGACCTGGAGAAGTCTTACGACACCACTTGCGATGTCATATTCTGTCCAAACTTCATTCTTTTGGCCTATTTGGTAATCTCCCTCTTTCTCCAAAGGTTCGTTTCTCGTCGTTCCTTTTGGGTGAGGCTTGGTATCGCTCTCTCTGGCTGTTTTCAGCAGTACGAAGTTGTGCCCCAGGGTAGTGTTCTGAGCACTACTCTTTTTGTGGTTGCCCTCAATGGTCTTCTTTCCTCTCTTCCTTCTGGTGTCTTCTCCGCTGTCTGTCGACGATCTTACCCTTCGCTGTCAGGGTGATGATTCGCCTCTCCTTCAACGCTGGCATCAACTTGCGATTGATATCGTGTCGTGTTGGGCCACCGATCATGGCTTCAGGTTCTCAACGTCTAAGACTTATGCTATGACTTTTACTCGGAAGAATGTTGTTCTTCGTCCTTCTTTGTCGCTTTATGGTCACGCCATTGTGTACAATGATTGTGCTAAGCTTTTGGGATTGATTTTTGACACTCGTTTGTGTTGGTCGCCCTATATCTCTTACCTCCGAGTTGAATGCTCTATGGCCCTTGGCCTCCTTGAGATGTTTCCCATACTTCTTGGGGAGCGGATAAGCGGATTCTCCTCGTTTTACATACCTCTCTCGTCCTGTCTAAACTGGATTATGGTTGCCCTGCTTACTCGTGGTGTTCTCCTCCTACTCTTCGCCGTCTTGATGCTTTGCACCATATTGGGTTGCGCCTCAGTTCTGGTGCGTTTCGTTCGACTCCCGTCCTTAGCTTGTATGTTGAAACTGGCTTCCTATCTCTCTAGGACCGCTGTGATCGTTACTGCCTTTGCTATCTTGCGCGGTCCTTGCAACATCCTTCCTCTCGCGTTTGTACTGCTTTAACTTTTGGCCGTCCTGTGATTCCTGTTCCTCTTCATCACACCCCTCTTTCTGTTCTGTTATCTGGCTTACAGGATTATCTTTCGGTTCGTATTGTTCATATTTTTGCTCGTGTTGTTCCTTCTTTGCCCCAGTGGAGAGTCCCCCTTCCGGAGTTTTGTACATCCTTAACCGGCATCACTAAAGCTTTTACCCCACCTACGGTTCTAAAACGCCTTTTCCTTGAACACCTTCCTCACTCCCGCTCCGTTTCCATTTTCAATGATGGGTGTAAGTCTGCAGACGGTGTAGGCTACTGTGATTTTTTTTTTATTGCAATTCTATGTGCCGCTTACCTCTGGAGATAGGATCATCACAGTTGAACTTTATGCTATTCTCTATGCTCTTGGTCTCCTGGTTTCTCGTTGTCAATGTTGCTTTGTAGTTGTTTTTGACTCTCATAGTGCCCTCATGGCTCTCGAGTCCTTTAATCGGGTTCATCCAGTGGTTGTCGAGATCCAGCATTGGTTGTTTCTTGTTCATAGTAAATTTAAGTCAGTTGAGTTTTGTTGGGTTCCCAGCCATATTGGTGTCTTTAATTGAGCGTACAGATGGTGCCGCTAGAGAAGCTGTCCACTCTTGTCCCATCTCTCGTAAAGGTATTTTTGATTCCGAGTTTTATTCAGTTATTCATTCCTCCGTCCTTAGCCGTTGGCAGGCTTGTTTAGGTTCTGTTACTGGTAACAAACTGCGTACTGTTAAGAGTAGTGTGTCGTCCTGACCGTCCTCCTACCACTGTAACCGTGGATGTGGAAACAGGTGTTGTGAGGTTGCGAATTGGTCCTACTCGCTTAACTCACGGTCACTTAATGGAGCGGCGCCCTGCTCCTTATTGTCCAAATTGCATTGTCCCTCTTAAAGTGGTGCATATTCTTATTGAATGTGCTGACTTCCCGGACGAGCGTTTGTCTTGTTTACCGACCATCCCTTGCAGTCGCTCGTCCCTCGATGGAATTCTTTGTGAATCGGATACTTTTTGTATCGTTCGCCTTATGAGTTTCTGTTGTCGTATTGTCATGTTTGGTATTTGATGGTGCTACATAGCCTTCCCGGTTTGGTGCCTTCTTTTGATAATTACTTACCTCCAAGTAGAATGCTGTAAGGGCAATAATCGTAAAGTCGGTCGTAAAAGAAATTTGTTTCAAAATGTGTTCTCAAGTTTCAAGTTTCAGGATTTAATGTTTGTCAATGCCTTTTATTACTTTGCAAGTGTTTTAGTAGTATTGTAAGTATTCTATCACCTTTTATTTTAGTCTAGTTGTGCCATATTTAATGATTCTCGTTGTACCTCTTGTTTTTCAGTTCCAGAAATGGCCACTGCTTCGCAAAGCGGGGATGTTTCTGATGGGGGAGAAAGAAACATTTGCGCAGCGCGTCCCGCGGCGTTGCGCGGGCAGTTTGGGGCCGTATAAATACGGGGGCTCAGAGGGGCTCTGCCCTCACTCCGCCTGCCCCCGCCGCTGCCCTCGCAAATCAATAAATTTAAAGCCCCATACTGCCAGTATCTTTCTCCCCCTGATCAGAAAGGGTTTTTGTTGTTTTTAGGAGGCCATTGCACCTTGTGCAGTTTCACGAAGTGCTTTTGAAGATATTGGCACCATACAACTGCTGCATAATCGAATTATAATCACAAAAGTCATTTCTTCAATATTTCACAATGCATGTAGTTCAAACACTTATTTGATCAATTTAAAGGGCCTGACAATCGTCTGCATCATCCACAAACATGGCCATACAAGTATATATTCCTTCTGGTAGATCATTTATGCAAGTATGAAGTAATTATCAAAAGAAGGCACCAAGCCAGGGAGGTTATGTATCACCTTTAAAAGTACGACCTATTCCAAAGGCGCTAAATATCAGTAAGGATTTCAATACGAAAACAAAAGCGCATAACATGAAAGGCATCCGATTCACCAAGGATACTATCGAGGGACAGTCCGGACATTCAACAAAGATATGCACAACCGTAAGAGGGACAATGATAGATAAATATATACATATATATACATCTGTGTATATATATATATATATATATATATATATATATATATATATATATATATATATATATATATATATTTAGAATGCAGTATATATATAGTGTATATATAATTTAGATAATTAGAAATATATATATATATGATAAAATCGTAGATATATATCGAGAATAATTATCATAGATATATAAAGGAAAAATATGCTATATATATATTAGATGTATAATGTAATATATAGCTAGGATATTCTAATATAGATATCCTACATATCCTAGGATATGTATATCTAGATATCCTTTAATATAGATATCCTACATATCCTAGGATATGTATATGTAGATATCCTCTAATATAGATGTACATATCGTAGGATATGCTACGATATGTTGATATTCTAGGATATCTTACATATCGTGCATATATATTAGATTATGCTAGATATCCTAGGATATCTGGGAAATATATATCCAAGAATATGTAGTATATATAATGCTACATATTCTGTGATATCGATATATCCCATGATATTTAGGATATCTATATATCCTACATATCGTAGGATATGTAATAGGATTCCTAGGATTTGTAGTATGATTTGTAGGATGATTTATAGTAGGAATTCTAGTTTCATTTGTAGTATGATTTCTTTGGAGAATTTCTCGGGGAATTTCTAGTAGGATTTATAGGGGAATTTATTGTAGGATTTATAGAGGAATTTGTAGTACGATTTATAGGGGAATTTCTAGTAGGAATTGTATGGGAAATGTTAATTTTATGTTTAGCGGAATTTCTAGTAGAAAATGTTCCACTGTACTTCTATGTACAATACAGTACAATACTTTGTGTTGTAGTGTGCATTGTACTTCAGTTGTGTGTAATGTATTGCACTGTACTGGTGTGCACTATGGTGTACTATAGTCTACTACACTTTACTGTTGTGTAATGTATAACGCTGTACTGTACCCTGTACTTTAGGGTACTGTATCTAACCTTACCTAGCTTACCCTAGCCTAGTCCAGTCTAGCGTAGGTTGCTTAGCTTAGCTTAGCTTAACATATCATAATATAGCGTCATTCTCTAAAAAAGGACTCACAACAGTTTAAATGATAAAAATGTAAGGCACAAGATCTTGATAAATCAAAATGACTGATGACTTTACATAAATGTGAAAAACACTATTTGATTGCATATTAAATCTAATCGTTATTACTAGTGGCAGTGTGCATGTATGGCTTAAATCACGTATATAAATATACATTGGTGTTGTTTATAGACGGAAATGAACGGTTGGAAAGGTAATAATGCAATAACAATGGTCGTTAGTGATACTAGCGCGTCAGTTGCCATACACCGCCATTGCAGCAATCTGCTCTCTCCCCATCTCACGTGAAATTTGTACTGATTACGAATTGTTATATTCCAGAAACAGTTATGTAAGTAGAAAAAAATGTAATGGTGATGGGGTTGAGAAAAAATTGTAATGGTGATGCGGTTGCTACATTTGAAAGGCAAGTAACGAAGTGTGAGTGTACGGTAGTGTACTGTTCAGTCCTATAGTGTACTGTAGTGCTCTGTAATTCATTTGACTGTACTGCAGTGTAGTGCACTGTACCGTACTGTATTATACTGTACTGCATTATAATGTTTTATTGTGTACCATTTTGTACTGTAGGGTACATTACTTTTGTGTAGTATAGAGTACTGTAGTGGAGTGGTCTGTACGGTTGTGTAGTGCACTGTACGGTATTGTACTATACTATGCAATAATGTAGTGTACTGTACTGCAGTATACAATACTGTGCGGCAGTGTTCAGTCGAGTACAGTACTGTAGTATACTGTACTGTATCGTGTATTATACTCTACTGTACCTTGTAGTGTAGTTTAGTGTTACGTAGGGTACTGTACTGCACTTGACTGTAATGTACTGTAGTGTTCGGTACTGTACTCTTGTACTGTAGAGTACTGTGCCCTTGGCTGTTCTGTATGGTAGGGTACTGTAGTGTATTTTAATGTATAGTATTGTACCGTACGGAACTGTACTCTACAGTACTGTAATGTATAGTACCGTACGGAAGTGTACTGTAGGGTAATATACTATACTGTACTGTGTTGTACTGTACTTACAGCTTGAATAAGTATGAATAATATTTAATCATTCTAATAATAATTATTAATATTAAATGAGTAATCAAAGTCATTATTTGTGAGTGTAAAGTCAAACATTGTTTTTCATACATATGGTGTATGTATGTTTCTTATACATTAGGTATACATTTTGGTGTATATATTGAAGTTTGCATAAATAATTGTCATGAATTACTTGAGTATCCAATTAGGTGTAGCCGACCAATGAGAGTAGAGGTTGCGAGAATGTGACGTCAAGTGAGAAATCGAAACGTGATTGGCTGTTGAGTCGACTTGGTGGGTGAGGCTCGACGGAACGTTATTTTGACCCCAGTATTGGCATAGTTGTGGTGTACAAGTTAGTGTTAGGGCGTGATGTTACTCTGAGCTGGTACCCCGTTACCCTTTGGGGTCGCTAGGGCTGACAGATCCCCTAGCTTACACTCATATTGTACACCCGCAAAACGCCAATACATAGGGTAAAAAATATCAAATATCTATTTTACTGCTGCCGTATATACCCTCTTTGGGGATATATATAGGCAGTTCATTTTAGTCCTGATCCCTAATCAGTATTAAAAAATGTATAAATTTGTATTGAATTGTACCGTTATTAATTTCAGGGCTATTGAAGTGAATGAGGTAATGGTTGGAAGAGGCATCGCTTGAAAGGAGCCTAGTGGTGATGCGGAAATGTGCAGGAGACTACCGTTGTGATGGGACCAGTGGTGGACCGATGAATCAAGTCTTAGACGATGCAGAGCAGAAGGTGGTTGCAGATGTCGAGGTTTGGCTAGATGTGGTACTTGAGTTAGCAGATAAGTTTCAATGAGTTATTGAATACCTAGTTAAAGTTTGAGGCATGTTAATATTTTATTAGGATACCGCACAAAGCGGTTAAATCGTGTTGAGGGGTTCTTTAGTGTTTTAAAATTGCAACTGGACGACCACCTAACTTCAGTCAGTACATATTAATAAATAGTATTAGGGTGGTCAGAGGGTGTAAACCCACAAGTAACAGCTGTTTACTATCCAGGTGCCGTATATATACCCTGTTTGGGGAGGATATATATATAGGCAGAGATATATATTGGCGATCCGTAATCAATAGTAATATATAATTATAAATATGTATTGAATAATGTTTATTTATTTCCGTGTTATTGAATGAGGGAATGGTTGGACGATGAGGCATGGCATGAAATGAGGCGACTGGGGAGTTAGGAATGTGGAGGAGAGACCCCCATTGTGATTGAACGTGTTGACCGATGATTGAAGTGGGACAGTGTTGAGCAGAAGGTGGTGGTAGATGTCCCGGTTGAGGTAGATGTGGTACTTGAGTTAGCAGATATGGAGGTAAGAGTTTAAGGTAAGTAGTTATTGAATATCTAGTTAATAAAATATTACCATGGCTATAAGTTTAAGATAGGCTAAAGTGAGTGAAGTTGTTAATTGTATTAGGTGGTGAGAAGGTGTCAAGGCCACAGGTAACGGCTGCAAAACCCTTTGAGTATGGAAGTTTGATCAATGTCATTTGAAATGAGGAGGTACGAGAATAGTTTAATTGCAACCTGTATTAATTTCACTAAAGGTATGGTATAGGGATGATTGAATAATTGATAGTTAGCATGAGGTAAGTGTTGGTTTGTTGCAGGTAATACCGGACATATTGGCAGGGACACCTTGGCTGTCTGGAAGAACAGACGCTTAAAGTTAAGTGTTCGACACTTTCTGACAAGTCGTCACGGAGTAGTCTTATATGTTCGTTTTGATAGGTTGTAGGTTCTGGGACGTTACTACAGTGTAAAGGTTAGCGTGTTTAGAATATTGTTGGTGTTTTAATGTCACGTTGAGGATAGTCAAGTACCGACTGTCGTGGAAGATGAATGTGACGACGGTTTTTCAGTAATTAAATTTGAGGGTATTAAATATTAATGAAGTTGAAATAACATCGTCAGTTAGTGTTTCATTGTTTGGGATGTAATTATTTAGTGTACCATTTTGGCGAGAGAATGTGGTGCAATTGAACAAAGTAGGAAGTAATGACATTTGTTAGTTGTAAACGTATAATGGAAGGACGTAGTGTTTAACCGTAGCTTACATGGGTGTTAAAGCGAGTAGTTATTAACAACGTGGGCAGTAAGGCAAGTGTACCGGGCCTAACGCAGTCGTGTATATTGAAGTGTCACCGACTCGATGTGTACGTAAATAAATGTAGGTGATGAAGATAGGGCGTGGTTGACGTAGATTTGCGGCATGCAATAGATAAGTTTTTTGTGGACTAAGGGAGTTTTGACCTGTATTTGACATCAATGTCAGAGGCGCTCACACAGTTGGCTGACAGAGATCGTGTCAGGTAGGTGGAGAGGGATGTTTGTTTCATAACGTTGTATGTCCCATTTGATAGTGTCGTTCAGGCGTTCCTGTGAATTATGGTATGTCCCCCCACCCCCTGTAGTTTATAGAAATGTGCGTGTGTGATATCACCATTATTATAACGAGTGTATTGACCATTATGAACATTTGTTCCCTACCTTTGGCAGGTGAGAGGTTTGAGTACCTTAGAAGTGGACAACATGGTGTGTAGGGACAGAGCTGCAAGTGTTCCATACAAGGTACGAGAGAATGTAATTTTGTAAATGTTTATTGTAGTGGTGAGTCGTCGAGCATATAGTTTGATGGTTATTAGATATGCAGTTGGTTCTTAAAATGTCGTAAAATAATAATTTTAACTGAAATCCATGAAATGGGAGGGGTGCTGGGCCAGAGGGCGGAAGATGTGTGATGAAGGAATGGGCAGTCAATAGTTTATGTTGAGAAAATAATAAAATGTGTAAATGGTAAAGTAAATATAAATTAAGGATGGTATGGAAGAAAGTATGTATAAAAATGTAATAAGTTATTGGAAATGCAAATGTAAAGGAGACGTGAATGTGGTTGATCGTTTTACACTAAAGAAAACAAAAGGTTAATGATTTTTATCTGTATAATGTATAGAATTTAACCTTAAATATATTCTAATATAGGTTTATGACTGATAGAGAAAGGAAATATATACCAAATATGTGTTTTGTAGATTGAGGAGATCATGTTTGATTGGTAGAGGAAATCCGACCCAGCGGACTTTGACGTACAACGGAAGCAGAGGCTGATGTGCAAGAAAGAAGTGTTGAAGACAAGGATCACGCGACCCACACCGTGAAGAACAGAACTGAAAGGAGTTGAGATTGGGCAAGATATGAAGTATCATTCACGATGACCCTTCTATTTAATGTATGTGTACACTAGTAAAGGTGGATGTGAATTGAAATATCGAGTTTAAATAGCATTTTTATGGTGGAAGGGGAAAGTGTTTAGTTTTAAAGTAAGAGATCATAATGTAGTAGTAGTGAGGGGGAATAATGTGTTCTTTTTGGTTAAGTAGTATCTCCTGAAAGAGTGTTGCCATGATAGACTTTGCAAAATGTCTTGGTGGTGAAACCCCCTCACTGTTTGGGTCGTTACCCCCGTTAGGGTGTTTGTTGGGCTTCTGCCGGAGTGATGTTCCATGGGTCAGTCCTGTCTGTTTTTCAGCCTTATGCTCCTGCTGCTGCCTTTACCAATGTTGCCAGGCCCCTTTTCCTTTTACTCGTTTAA
Source organism: Procambarus clarkii (assembly GCF_040958095.1). NCBI lineage: Eukaryota > Metazoa > Arthropoda > Malacostraca > Decapoda > Cambaridae > Procambarus > Procambarus clarkii. The sequence goes on along the minus strand of NC_091239.1, from coordinate 8,207,736 downwards.
TTCCCCCCCCCCCCCTGTTGTCCTATCAAACTCATTTGCTGGCGAGCTTTTGCCTGTTATGATTGTTTGTACCTTTTGTTTTTACGGTATGGTGGTTAAGGAGGCATACTCTTGCACCCGTTGAAGTGTAGTACCCAACGTCTGGAGCGAGAGGACCGTTTTATTGTCAATCCTGGTTTCGTCAGTGAACCGGCTCTGGACGGACTGAGGGTTGTTAAGGTGTTGTTTGTGGGACGTATACTGACGACTCACCCCTGGGGTGGCCCTGGAAGATCGGCGATAGCTTGTTTGGTGTCCTGCCAGTAAGTGTGGGTCCATGGTGGTTGTGGGGGCACATTCGTGAATGAAAGTTTTAACTGGTTTTCATTGGTGATAATGTGTCGTTTGTAGTTTGTGAGGGTGGTTGGCTGGGGGACGAAGCACCAGAGTGTGAGTGTTGTAAGACGAGGCGGTTTTACTGTGAAGCGGGTAGTTCTTCGTCCCTCTGTCACTTTATGGTCATGCCGTTGATTACAAAGATTTCAGGAATGTATTATTTCTTGACAGTCGTTTGTGTTGGTCGTCCGATGTTTCTTAGGTCCGTGTTGAATGCTGTAAGGGCCTTAACCTACTTCAGGTGTTGAATCATACTTGTTTTGGATGAGATAGACGAGCGCTCGTGTATAAGCTTGAATATGGTTTGCGTGCGTACTGTTGTGCTTAAAATGTTGGGCGTTTGCACCATAGTGGGTAGTGCCTCAGCTGTGGTTTTTTTTCGTTCAACTCGTAGCCTCAAGTTGTACGCTGATACTGTCTGTGCATAATTGCCGTGATCGCTATCTTGTGGGATCGTTAAAGCATCCTCACTCGCCTGTATCGTGCTTTGACTTGTACCCCTCCTGTAGTTCGTGTTCCTCTTCATCACGTTGCTGTTTGTCTGTTACAAGAATGTGTTGTGGTTATTGTTAGTAATGTTTGTCGTATTGTTTTGTCGTTGCCCCCGTGGAGGGTGGCCGTTCCCCAATTGCGTACATATGTGAAGCGCATTACTAAAATGTTGACCCCTCCTACATATGTGAAATTGGTCTTCGTTAAGCACTTGTCATTCACACTCCGTTCCCATGTTCAGGACTGGGTGTATGTGTGGTGACATTGTTGGTTAGTTTGTTGTTTTTCGTGAGTAGACTTGTGTGGTTTTGAGGTCGTTTAATCGGGTCCAACCGGTGGTCATTGAGAATCAACATTTGGTGATTGTTATCTCTAGTAAATATAAGCGTTTGGTTTTGCTTGGTTCCCAGGCATGTTCGTGTGTGGTGGATGTTGTGAATGAAACATTTACAAAGATGATAATGTAAAGGTATTAAAGGAATATAATTTGTAAATCACTATTGAAGGTTGTTGTTTGTAAATGGAATTGAGGAAGAGGTTGTCATTGTTTGACGTAGAAGTGTGCACGAACAAGAAATGACGAGAAACAAGTAGTTTGACGTAGTTAAGAACAGGTTTGGTAATGTGCAAATGTGATATATAGGCAAAGCATAAACAAGCAATAACGTAAAGAATATGTAATGGTTTGGGCGAGTTTGAGGAAGAAAATAATGTAAATATTGTAGAGTCAAAAGTAAATGTTATTAAACAATAACACTGGAAATGTACAATTAGAGTTGACTTGAAGTATGTAAATATATAATTGTTTGAAATGTATAAATGAAGAAATATAATTGTTTATGTAAGAAATGTTATGGAACAATCAATAAAATATTGAATGTGAATACAAATAGTTGTATCCGAAAGTGATAGTTTAAATGTCAGTATTGAATAATATTGAGTTGTATTAAAGTTAGTCCCAATTTAATAATATTTAATGAAGATGAAAAAGGTAAGTAATACACTTCTTTGTTAAATAGTAAAGATGGTTGAATAGTGAATATAATGGGCAAATGTGTTTAATATTTGAAAAAATGTAAATAGATATGGAATAGTAATGTAAATGAATATTATTAGAATTACAATAATAATCACTATGTACTATTAATAGTGCAATAATATGAAAATGTACTGAATAGAATTATATAGAATATTAATGAATATGAATTACGAATTGTTTTTAGTAGGGAGTAATATGTAATTTAGTAATAGCAATGTTAAGTGTGATTTGAAATCAATGATATTTTAGTAATGATGTATTGATGAGTATATATTAGTTGTTGTGTAGTGAAGATGGTATTAATAGTGAGTAAAATGTTGTAATCGACGTTACTACAAGTGGAATACGTAAATAATACATATGAGTTTATATAGAATAATAGAATTCATTAGACAAATAAGTGAATACATAAGTATATAAAGAAAGAAAAGAAATAAATAATAATTGATAAAGAAATTGTAAAGGATATTATTTACTGAATTGATTTTCAGTTAATAAGGATATATTTGTAGTTAAAGAAATTAGAATAGAATATTGCCTTGTAATAGTAAATATTAGGATGTGAATCATTGACAGCAATGTACATTGCAGTATGCCGTCGATTAATGTACCACTAAAGAATAGTATGAAAGTTGTCAGGTATAATGTACAATATAAATAGAAAATATATAATGTATATATGTCACACATATATATACATATAAAAATATTATGTATAAAGTAAATAGAAATATATATATGTATATCTATATCCTATTGAATATATAATGTATACAAATGTAATCAGTATATAAAAGATCCAATGCATAAATATATAAATAGCCGAATCTGCTAGTGGCAACGCTCTAGATGGTATCCTTTCCCCGCACGTGACCAGCGGGGGGCTGGCGACGTTTCCCTCTTGTCATTTGAAAAAGTGTTATGTCAGTGAAAATGAAGAATGTTTAATAAATGTAATGTTTATGAGAATGTTTATCAAGACTGATACATTTATGTTATTTAATCGTGTTCATGATGTCATATTTGCGGACACTAATTTCAACATCATGCGCCTAAGTATACCAGTATGTAAGGTTCATTCCCAAAAGATGTTTCTAACGTGATAGTGTTGTTTTTTAATAAGATATGAGGAATAATCTTTAATATTATGAATACTAAAAATCCTCAATATTGAAGAATATTGTTCTATATTGAAGAATATTCTTCAATATAGAAGAATAATCTTCAATATAGAGGAATATTCTTCAATATTGAAGAATAATCTTCAATATAGAAGAAGAATAATCTTCAATATAGAAGAATATTCTTCAATATAGAAGAATATTCTTCAATATAGAAGAATATTCTTCAATATAGAAGAATAATCTTCAATATAGAAGAATATTCTTCTATATTGAAGAATATTCTTCAATATTGAAGATTATTCTTCAATATTGAAGATTATTCTTCTATATTGAAGAATATTCTTCTATATTGAAGAATATTCTTCTATATTGAAGATTATTCTTCAATATTGAAGAATATTCTTCAATATAGAAGAATATTCTTCTATATTGAAGATTATTCTTCAATATTGAAGAAGAATATTCTTCTATATTGAAGAATATTCTTCTATATTGAAGAATATTCTTCAATATTGAAGAATATTCTTCAATATTGAAGAATATTCTTCAATATTGAAGAAGAATAATCTTCAATATAGAAGAATAATCTTCAATATAGAAGAATATTCTTCAATATAGAAGAATATTCTTCTATATTGAAGATTATTCTTCTATATTGAAGATTATTCTTCTTCAATATTGAAGAATATTCTTCAATATAGAGGAATATTCTTCAATATAGAAGAATATTCTTCAATATTGAAGAATATTCTTCTATATTGAAGAATATTCTTCAATATAGAAGAATAATCTTCAATATAGAGGAATATTCTTCAATATTGAAGAATAATCTTCAATATAGAAGAAGAATAATCTTCAATATAGAAGAATATTCTTCAATATAGAAGAATATTCTTCAATATAGAAGAATATTCTTCAATATAGAAGAATATTCTTCAATATAGAAGAATATTCTTCAATATTGAAGAATATTCTTCTATATTGAAGAATATTCCTCTATATTGAAGAATATTCTTCAATATTGAAGAATAATCTTCAATATTGAAGAATAATCTTCAATATAGAAGAATATTCTTCTATATTGAAGAATATTCCTCTATATTGAAGATTATTCTTCTTCTATATAGAAGAATATTCTTCAATATTGAAGAAGAATAATCTTCAATATAGAAGAATATTCTTCTATATTGAAGAATATTCTTCTATATTGAAGATTAATCTTCTATATTGAAGATTATTCTTCTTCAATATTGAAGAATATTCTTCAATATTGAAGATTATTCTTCAATATTGAAGAATATTCTTCAATATAGAAGAATATTCTTCTATATTGAAGATTATTCTTCAATATTGAAGAAGAATATTCTTCTATATTGAAGAATATTCTTCTATATTGAAGAATATTCTTCTATATTGAAGAATATTCTTCAATATTGAAGAATATTCTTCAATATTGAAGAAGAATAATCTTCAATATAGAAGAATAATCTTCAATATAGAAGAATATTCTTCAATATTGAAGAATATTCTTCTATATTGAAGAATATTCCTCTATATTGAAGAATATTCTTCAATATTGAAGAATAATCTTCAATATAGAAGAATATTCTTCAATATTGAAGAATATTCTTCTATATTGAAGAATATTCCTCTATATTGAAGAATATTCTTCAATATTGAAGAATAATCTTCAATATAGAAGAATATTCTTCTATATTGAAGAATATTCCTCTATATTGAAGATTATTCTTCTTCTATATAGAAGAATATTCTTCAATATTGAAGAAGAATAATCTTCAATATAGAAGAATAATCTTCAATATAGAAGAATAATCTTCAATATAGAAGAATATTCTTCTATATTGAAGAATATTCTTCAATATTGAAGAATATTCTTCAATATAGAAGAATATTCTTCTATATTGAAGATTATTCTTCAATATTGAAGAAGAATATTCTTCTATATTGAAGAATATTCTTCTATATTGAAGAATATTCTTCTATATTGAAGAATATTCTTCAATATAGAAGAATATTCTTCTATATTGAAGAATATTCTTCTATATTGAAGAATATTCTTCAATATAGAAGAATATTCTTCAATATAGAAGAATATTCTTCAATATAGAAGAATATTCTTCTTCAATATTGAAGAATAATCTTCAATATAGAAGAATATTCTTCTATATTGAAGAATATTCTTCAATATTGAAGAATATTCTTCAATATTGAAGAATATTCTTCAATATAGAAGAATATTCTTCTATATTGAAGATTATTCTTCTATATTGAAGATTATTCTTCTATATTGAAGATTATTCTTCTTCAATATTGAAGAATATTCTTCTATATAGAAGAAGAATAATCTTCAATATAGAGGAATATTCTTCAATATAGAAGAATATTCTTCTATATTGAAGATTATTCTTCTATATTGAAGATTATTCTTCTTCAATATTGAAGAATATTCTTCAATATAGAGGAATATTCTTCAATATAGAAGAATATTCTTCAATATTGAAGAATATTCTTCTATATTGAAGAATATTCTTCAATATAGAAGAATAATCTTCAATATAGAGGAATATTCTTCAATATTGAAGAATAATCTTCAATATAGAAGAAGAATAATCTTCAATATAGAAGAATATTCTTCAATATAGAAGAATATTCTTCAATATAGAAGAATATTCTTCAATATAGAAGAATAATCTTCAATATAGAAGAATATTCTTCTATATTGAAGAATATTCTTCAATATTGAAGATTATTCTTCAATATTGAAGATTATTCTTCTATATTGAAGAATATTCTTCTATATTGAAGAATATTCTTCAATATAGAAGAATATTCTTCAATATTGAAGAATATTCTTCAATATAGAAGAATATTCTTCTTCAATATTGAAGAATATTCTTCAATATTGAAGAATATTCTTCTATATTGAAGAATATTCTTCAATATTGAAGAATATTCTTCTATATTGAAGATTATTCTTCAATATTGAAGAATATTCTTCAATATAGAGGAATATTCTTCAATATAGAAGAATATTCTTCAATATTGAAGAATATTCTTCAATATTGAAGAAGAATATTCTTCTATATTGAAGAATATTCTTCAATATTGAAGAATATTCTTCTATATTGAAGAATATTCTTCAATATAGAAGAATATTCTTCAATATAGAAGAATAATCTTCAATATTGAAGAATAATCTTCAATATTGAAGAATATTCTTCAATATAGAAGAATATTCTTCTATATTGAAGATTATTCTTCTATATTGAAGAATATTCTTCTATATTGAAGAATATTCTTCTATATTGAAGAATATTCTTCTATATTGAAGATTATTCTTCTTCTATATTGAAGATTATTCTTCAATATTGAAGAATATTCCTCTATATTGAAGATTATTCTTCTATATTGAAGAATATTCTTCAATATAGAAGAATATTCTTCAATATTGAAGAATATTCTTCTATATTGAAGAATATTCCTCTATATTGAAGAATATTCTTCAATATTGAAGAAGAATAATCTTCAATATAGAAGAATAATCTTCAATATAGAAGAATATTCTTCTATATTGAAGAATATTCCTCTATATTGAAGATTATTCTTCTTCTATATAGAAGAATATTCTTCAATATTGAAGAAGAATAATCTTCAATATAGAAGAATAATCTTCAATATAGAAGAATAATCTTCAATATAGAAGAATATTCTTCTATATTGAAGAATATTCTTCAATATTGAAGAATATTCTTCAATATTGAAGAATATTCTTCAATATAGAAGAATATTCTTCTATATTGAAGATTATTCTTCAATATTGAAGAAGAATATTCTTCTATATTGAAGAATATTCTTCTATATTGAAGAATATTCTTCTATATTGAAGAATAATCTTCAATATAGAAGAATATTCTTCAATATTGAAGAATATTCTTCTATATTGAAGAATATTCCTCTATATTGAAGAATATTCTTCAATATTGAAGAATAATCTTCAATATAGAAGAATATTCTTCTATATTGAAGAATATTCTTCTATATTGAAGATTATTCTTCAATATTGAAGAATATTCTTCTATATTGAAGAATATTCCTCTATATTGAAGATTATTCTTCTTCTATATAGAAGAATATTCTTCAATATTGAAGAAGAATATTCTTCAATATTGAAGAAGAATAATCTTCAATATAGAAGAATAATCTTCAATATAGAAGAATAATCTTCAATATAGAAGAATATTCTTCTATATTGAAGAATATTCTTCTATATTGAAGATTAATCTTCTATATTGAAGATTATTCTTCTTCAATATTGAAGAATATTCTTCAATATTGAAGAATATTCTTCAATATTGAAGAATATTCTTCAATATAGAAGAATATTCTTCTATATTGAAGATTATTCTTCAATATTGAAGAAGAATATTCTTCTATATTGAAGAATATTCTTCAATATTGAAGAATATTCTTCAATATTGAAGAAGAATAATCTTCAATATAGAAGAATAATCTTCAATATAGAAGAATATTCTTCAATATTGAAGAATATTCTTCTATATTGAAGAATATTCCTCTATATTGAAGAATATTCTTCAATATTGAAGAATAATCTTCAATATAGAAGAATATTCTTCAATATTGAAGAATATTCTTCTATATTGAAGAATATTGTTCTATATTGAAGAATATTCTTCAATATAGAAGAATAATCTTCAATATAGAGGAATATTCTTCAATATTGAAGAATAATCTTCAATATAGAAGAAGAATAATCTTCAATATAGAAGAATATTCTTCAATATAGAAGAATATTCTTCAATATAGAAGAATATTCTTCAATATAGAAGAATAATCTTCAATATAGAAGAATATTCTTCTATATTGAAGAATATTCTTCAATATTGAAGATTATTCTTCAATATTGAAGATTATTCTTCTATATTGAAGAATATTCTTCTATATTGAAGAATATTCTTCAATATAGAATAATATTCTTCAATATTGAAGAATATTCTTCAATATAGAAGAATATTCTTCTTCAATATTGAAGAATATTCTTCAATATTGAAGAATAATCTTCAATATAGAAGAATATTCTTCAATATTGAAGAATATTCTTCTATATTGAAGAATATTCCTCTATATTGAAGAATATTCTTCAATATTGAAGAATAATCTTCAATATAGAAGAATATTCTTCTATATTGAAGAATATTCCTCTATATTGAAGATTATTCTTCTTCTATATAGAAGAATATTCTTCAATATTGAAGAAGAATAATCTTCAATATAGAAGAATATTCTTCTATATTGAAGAATATTCTTCTATATTGAAGATTAATCTTCTATATTGAAGATTATTCTTCTTCAATATTGAAGAATATTCTTCAATATTGAAGAATATTCTTCAATATTGAAGAATATTCTTCAATATAGAAGAATATTCTTCTATATTGAAGATTATTCTTCAATATTGAAGAAGAATATTCTTCTATATTGAAGAATATTCTTCTATATTGAAGAATATTCTTCAATATTGAAGAATATTCTTCAATATTGAAGAAGAATAATCTTCAATATAGAAGAATAATCTTCAATATAGAAGAATATTCTTCAATATTGAAGAATATTCTTCTATATTGAAGAATATTCCTCTATATTGAAGAATATTCTTCAATATTGAAGAATAATCTTCAATATAGAAGAATATTCTTCAATATTGAAGAATATTCTTCTATATTGAAGAATATTCCTCTATATTGAAGAATATTCTTCAATATTGAAGAATAATCTTCAATATAGAAGAATATTCTTCTATATTGAAGAATATTCCTCTATATTGAAGATTATTCTTCTTCTATATAGAAGAATATTCTTCAATATAGAAGAATATTCTTCAATATAGAAGAATAATCTTCAATATAGAGGAATATTCTTCAATATTGAAGAATAATCTTCAATATAGAAGAAGAATAATCTTCAATATAGAAGAATAATCTTCAATATAGAAGAAGAATAATCTTCAATATAGAAGAATAATCTTCAATATAGAAGAATAATCTTCAATATAGAGGAATATTCTTCAATATTGAAGAATAATCTTCAATATAGAAGAAGAATAATCTTCAATATAGAAGAATATTCTTCAATATAGAAGAATATTCTTCAATATAGAAGAATATTCTTCAATATAGAAGAATAATCTTCAATATAGAAGAATATTCTTCTATATTGAAGAATATTCTTCAATATTGAAGATTATTCTTCAATATTGAAGATTATTCTTCTATATTGAAGAATATTCTTCTATATTGAAGAATATTCTTCAATATAGAAGAATATTCTTCAATATTGAAGAATATTCTTCAATATAGAAGAATATTCTTCTTCAATATTGAAGAATATTCTTCAATATTGAAGAATAATCTTCAATATAGAAGAATATTCTTCAATATTGAAGAATATTCTTCTATATTGAAGAATATTCCTCTATATTGAAGAATATTCTTCAATATTGAAGAATAATCTTCAATATAGAAGAATATTCTTCAATATTGAAGAATATTCTTCTATATTGAAGAATATTCCTCTATATTGAAGAATATTCTTCAATATTGAAGAATAATCTTCAATATAGAAGAATATTCTTCTATATTGAAGAATATTCCTCTATATTGAAGATTATTCTTCTTCTATATAGAAGAATATTCTTCAATATTGAAGAAGAATAATCTTCAATATAGAAGAATAATCTTCAATATAGAAGAATATTCTTCTATATTGAAGAATATTCTTCTATATTGAAGATTAATCTTCTATATTGAAGATTATTCTTCTTCAATATTGAAGAATATTCTTCAATATTGAAGAATATTCTTCAATATTGAAGAATATTCTTCAATATAGAAGAATATTCTTCTATATTGAAGATTATTCTTCAATATTGAAGAAGAATATTCTTCTATATTGAAGAATATTCTTCTATATTGAAGAATATTCTTCAATATTGAAGAATATTCTTCAATATTGAAGAATATTCTTCAATATTGAAGAATATTCTTCAATATTGAAGAAGAATAATCTTCAATATTGAAGAAGAATAATCTTCAATATAGAAGAATAATCTTCAATATAGAAGAATATTCTTCAATATAGAAGAATATTCTTCTATATTGAAGATTATTCTTCTATATTGAAGATTATTCTTCTTCAATATTGAAGAATATTCTTCAATATAGAGGAATATTCTTCAATATAGAAGAATATTCTTCAATATTGAAGAATATTCTTCTATATTGAAGAATATTCTTCAATATAGAAGAATAATGTTCAATATTGAAGAATATTCTTCAATATAGAAGAATATTCCTCTATATTGAAGAATAATCTTCAATATAGAAGAATATTCTTCAATATAGAAGAATATTCTTCTTCAATATTGAAGAATATTCTTCTATATTGAAGAATAATCTTCAATATTGAAGATTATTCTTCAATATTGAAGAATATTCTTCAATATAGAAGAAGAATAATCTTCAATATAGAGGAATATTCTTCAATATAGAAGAATAATCTTCTATATTGAAGAATATTCTTCTATATTGAAGAATATTCTTCTATATTGAAGAATATTCTTCTTCAATATTGAAGAATATTCTTCAATATTGAAGAATATTCTTCAATATTGAAGATTATTCTTCAATATAGAAGAATATTCTTCTTCAATATTGAAGAATATTCTTCAATATAGAGGAATATTCTTCAATATAGAAGAATATTCTTCAATATAGAAGAATATTCTATATTGAAGAATATTCTTCAATATAGAAGAATAATGTTCAATATTGAAGAATATTCTTCAATATAGAAGAATATTCCTCTATATTGAAGAATATTCTTCAATATTGAAGAATATTCTTCAATATAGAAGAATATTCTTCTATATTGAAGAATATTCCTCTATATTGAAGAATAATCTTCAATATAGAAGAATATTCTTCTTCAATATTGAAGAATATTCTTCAATATAGAAGAATATTCTTCAATATAGAAGAATATTCTTCAATATAGAAGAATATTCTTCAATATAGAAGAATATTCTTCAATATAGAAGAATATTCTTCAATATTGAAGAATAATCTTCAATATTGAAGAATAATCTTCTATATTGAAGAATATTCTTCAATATTGAAGAATAATCTTCAATATTGAAGAATAATCTTCAATATTGAAGATTATTCTTCAATATAGAAGAATAATCTTCAATATTGAAGAATAATCTTCTATATTGAAGAATATTCTTCAATATTGAAGAATAATCTTCAATATTGAAGAATAATCTTCAATATTGAAGATTATTCTTCAATATAGAAGAATATTCTTCAATATTGAAGAATATTCTTCAATATTGAAGAATATTCTTCAATATAGAAGAATATTCTTCAATATTGAAGAATATTCTTCAATATTGAAGATTATTCTTCAATATTGAAGAATATTCTTCAATATTGAAGATTATTCTTCAATATTGAAGAATATTCTTCAATATTGAAGATTATTCTTCAATATTGAAGAATATTCTTCTATATTGAAGAATAATCTTCAATATAGAAGAAGAATATTCTTCTATATTGAAGATTATTCTTCTATATTGAAGAATATTCTTCTATATTGAAGATTATTCTTCTATATTGAAGATTATTCTTCTTCAATATTGAAGAATATTCTTCAATATAGAAGAATATTCTTCAATATTGAAGAATATTCTTATATATTGAAGAATAATCTTCAATATTGAAGAATATTCTTCAATATTGAAGAATATTCTTCAATATTGAAGATTATTCTTCAATATTGAAGAATATTCTTCAATATAGAAGAAGAATAATCTTCAATATAGAGGAATATTCTTCAATATAGAAGAATAATCTTCAATATTGAAGAATATTCTTCAATATTGAAGATTATTCTTCAATATTGAAGAATATTCTTCTATATTGAAGAATATTCTTCTATATTGAAGAATATTCTTCTATATTGAAGAATATTCCTCTATATTGAAGAATAATCGTCAATATAGAAGAATATTCTTCAATATTGAAGAATATTCTTCAATATAGAAGAATATTCTTCTATATTGAAGAATATTCTTCTATATTGAAGAATATTCTTCAATATTGAAGAATATTCCTCTATATTGAAGAATAATCTTCTATATTGAAGAATATTCTTCTATATTGAAGAATATTCTTCTATATTGAAGAATATTCTTCAATATTGAAGATTATTCATCAATATTGAAGATTATTCATCAATATTGAAGAATAATCTTCTATATTGAAGAATATTCTTCTATATTGAAGAATATTCTTCTATATTGAAGAATATTCTTCTATATTGAAGAATATTCTTCTATATTGAAGAATATTCTTCAATATTGAAGAATATTCTTCAATATAGAAGAATATTCTTCAATATTGAAGAATATTCTTCAATATTGAAGAATATTCTTCAATATTGAAGATTATTCTTCAATATTGAAGATAATATTGAAGAATAATCTTCAATATTGAAGAATAATCTTCAATATTGAAGAATATTCTTCAATATTGAAGAATATTCTTCAATATTGAAGAATATTCTTCTATATTGAAGAATATTCTTCAATATTGAAGAATATTCTTCAATATAGAAGAATATTCTTCAATATAGAAGAATATTCTTCAATATAGAAGAATATTCTTCAATATAGAAGAATATTCTTCAATATAGAAGATTATTCTTCAATATTGATGAATAATCTTCAATATTGAAGAATAATCTTCAATATTGAAGAATAATCTTCAATATAGAAGAATATTCTTCAATATAGAAGATTATTCTTCAATATTGAAGAATAATCTTCAATATTGAAGATTATTCTTCAATATTGAAGAATATTCTTCTATATTGAAGAATATTCTTCTACATTGAAGAATATTCTTCAATATAGAAGAATAATCTTCAATATTGAAGAATAATCTTCAATATTGAAGATTATTCTTCAATATTGAAGATTATTCTTCAATATTGAAGATTATTCTTCAATATTGAAGAATATTCTTCTATATTGAAGAATATTCTTCTATATTGAAGAATATTCTTCAATATTGAAGAATATTCTTCTATATTGAAGAATAATCTTCAATATTGAAGATTATTCTTCAATATTGAAGATTATTCTTCAATATTGAAGATTATTCTTCAATATTGAAGATTATTCTTCAATATTGAAGAATATTCTTCAATATAGAAGAATATTCTTCAATATAGAAGAATATTCTTCAATATAGAAGATTATTCTTCAATATTGATGAATAATCTTCAATATTGAAGAATAATCTTCAATATTGAAGAATAATCTTCAATATTGAAGAATAATCTTCAATATTGAAGATTATTCTTCAATATTGAAGATTATTCTTCTATATTGAAGAATATTCTTCTATATTGAAGAATATTCTTCTATATTGAAGAATATTCTTCAATATTGAAGAATAATCTTCAATATTGAAGAATAATCTTCAATATTGAAGAATAATCTTCAATATTGAAGATTATTCTTCAATATTGAAGATTATTCTTCTATATTGAAGAATATTCTTCTATATTGAAGAATATTCTTCTATATTGAAGATTATTCTTCAATATTGAAGATTATTCTTCAATATTGAAGAATATTCTTCAATATAGAAGAATATTCGTCTTCAATATTGAAGATTATTCTTCAATATTGAAGATTATTCTTCAATATTGAACATTATTCTTCTATATTGAAGATTATTCTTCAATATTGAAGATTATTCTTCAATATTGAACATTATTCTTCTATATTGAAGAATATTCTTCAATATAGAAGAATAATCTTCTATATTGAAGAATATTCTTCAATATAGAAGAATAATCTTCAATATAGAAGAATATTCTTCTATATTGAAGAATATTCCTCTATATTGAAGATTATTCTTCTTCTATATAGAAGAATATTCTTCAATATTGAAGAAGAATAATCTTCAATATAGAAGAATAATCTTCAATATTGAAGAATATTCTTCAATATAGAAGAATAATCTTCAATATAGAAGAATATTCTTCTATATTGAAGAATATTCCTCTATATTGAAGATTATTCTTCTTCTATATAGAAGAATATTCTTCAATATTGAAGAAGAATATTCTTCAATATAGAAGAATAATCTTCTATATTGAAGAATATTCTTCAATATAGAAGAATAATCTTCAATATAGAAGAATATTCTTCTATATTGAAGAATATTCTTCTATATTGAAGATTATTCTTCTATATTGAAGATTATTCTTCTTCAATATTGAAGAATATTCTTCTATATAGAAGAAGAATAATCTTCAATATAGAGGAATATTCTTCTATATTGAAGATTATTCTTCAATATTGAAGATTATTCTTCAATATTGAAGATTATTCTTCTATATTGAAGAAGAATAATCTTCAATATAGAGGAATATTCTTCAATATAGAAGAATATTCTTCTATATTGAAGATTATTCTTCAATATTGAAGATTATTCTTCAATATTGAAGAATATTCTTCAATATAGAAGAATATTCTTCAATATAGAAGAATATTCTTCAATATAGAAGAATATTCGTCTTCAATATTGAAGATTATTCTTCAATATTGAAGATTATTCTTCAATATTGAACATTATTCTTCTATATTGAAGATTATTCTTCAATATTGAAGATTATTCTTCAATATTGAACATTATTCTTCTATATTGAAGAATATTCTTCAATATAGAAGAATAATCTTCAATATTGAAGAATAATCTTCAATATTGAAGAATAATCTTCAATATAGACGAATAATCTTCTATATTGAAGAATATTCTTCAATATTGAAGAATATTCTTCTATATTGAAGAATATTCTTCTATATTGAAGAATATTCTTCAATATAGAAGATTATTGAAGAATAATCTTTATTCTTCAATAAAGAAGAAGAATATTCTTCAATATAGAAGAATATTCTTCAATATTGAAGAATATTCTTCAATATAGAAGATTATTCTTCTATATTGAAGAATATTCTTCAATATAGAAGATTATTGAAGATTAATCTTTATTCTTCAATAAAGAAGAAGAATATTCTTCAATATAGAAGAATATTCTTCAATATAGAAGAATATTCTTCAATATAGAAGAATATTCTTCAATATAGAAGAATATTCTTCTATATTGAAGAATAATCTTCAATATTGAAGAATAATCTTCAATATTGAAGAATAATCTTCAATATTGAAGAATAATCTTCAATATTGAAGAATAATCTTCAATATAGAAGAATAATGTTCAATATTGAAGAATAATCTTCAATATTGAAGAATAATCTTCAATATTGAAGAATAATCTTCAATATTGAAGAATAATCTTCAATATTGAAGAATAATCTTCAATATTGAAGAATAATCTTCAATATTGAAGAATAATCTTCAATATAGAAGAATAATGTTCAATATTGAAGAATAATCTTCAATATTGAAGAATAATCTTCAATATTGAAGAATAATCTTCAATATAGAAGAATATTCTTCTATATTGAAGAATATTCTTCTATATTGAAGAATATTCTTCTATATTGAAGAATATTCTTCAATATAGAAGATTATTGAAGAATAATCTTTATTCTTCAATAAAGAAGAAGAATATTCTTCAATATAGAAGATTATTCTTCAATATAGAAGAATATTCTTCAATATTGAAGAATATTCTTCAATATAGAAGAATATTCGTCTTCAATATTGAAGAATATTCTTCAATATAGAAGATTAATCTTCAATATTGAAGAATAATCTTCAATATAGAAGAATATTCTTCTATATAGAAGAATATTCTTCTATATTGAAGATTATTCTTCAATATAGAAGAATATTCTTCTATATTGAAGAATATTCTTCTATATTGAAGAATAATCTTCAATATAGAAGAAGAATATTCTTCAATATAGAAGAATATTCCTCTATATTGAAGAATATTCTTCAATATAGAAGAATAATCTTCAATATTGAAGAATAATCTTCAATATTGAAGAATAATCTTCAATATAGAAGAATATTCTTCTATATTGAAGAATATTCTTCTATATTGAAGAATAATCTTCAATATAGAAGAAGAATATTCTTCAATATTGAAGAATATTCTTCTATATTGAAGAATATTCTTCAATATAGAAGAATATTCTTCAATATAGAAGAATATTCTTCTATATTGAAGATTATTCTTCTATATTGAAGATTATTCTTCAATATTGAAGAATATTCTTCTATATTGAAGAATATTCTTCAATATAGAAGAATATTCTTCAATATAGAAGAATATTCTTCTATATTGAAGAATATTCTTCTATATTGAAGAATATTCTTCAATATAGAAGAAGAATATTCTTCAATATTGAAGAATATTCTTCAATATTGTAGAATATTCTTCAATATTGAACATTATTCTTCTATATAGAAGAATATTCTTCTATATTGAAGAATATTCTTCAATATAGAAGAAGAATATTCTTCTTCTATATTGAAGAATATTCTTCAATATAGAAGAATATTCTTCTATATTGAAGATTATTCTTCTATATTGAAGAATATTCTTCAATATTGAAGAATATTCTTCAATATAGAAGAATATTCTTCAATATTGAAGAATATTCTTCTTCTATATTGAAGATTATTCTTCAATATAGAAGAATATTCTTCAATATAGAAGAATATTCTTCTATATTGAAGATTATTCTTCAATATTGAAGATTATTCTTCAATATTGAAGATTATTCTTCTATATTGAAGAATATTCTTCAATATAGAGGAATATTCTTCAATATAGAAGAATATTCTTCAATATAGAAGAATATTCTTCTATATTGAAGAATAATCTTCAATATAGAAGAATATTGTTCAATATCGAAGAATATTCTTCAATATAGAAGAATATTCTTCTATATTGAAGATTATTCTTCAATATTGAAGATTAATCTTCTATATTGAAGAATATTCTTCAATATTGAAGACGAATATTCTTCTATATTGAAGAATATTCTTCAATATTGAAGAATATTCTTCTATATTGAAGAATAATCTTCTATATTGAAGAATATTCTTCTTCTTTATTGAAGAATAAAGATTATTCTTCAATAATCTTCTATATTGAAGAATATTCTTCAATATAGAAGAATATTCTTCAATATAGAAGAATATTCTTCAATATAGAAGAATATTCTTCTATATTGAAGATTATTCTTCTATATTGAAGATTATTCTTCAATATTGAAGATTATTCTTCAATATTGAAGATTATTCTTCAATATTGAACATTATTCTTCTATATTGAAGATTATTCTTCAATATTGAAGATTATTCTTCAATATTGAAGATTATTCTTCAATATTGAAGATTATTCTTCAATATTGAAGATTATTCTTCAATATTGAACATTATTCTTCTATATTGAAGATTATTCTTCAATATTGAAGATTATTCTTCAATATTGAAGATTATTCTTCAATATTGAAGATTATTCTTCAATATTGAAGATTATTCTTCAATATTGAAGAATATTCTTCTATATTGAAGAATATTCTTCTATATTGAAGAATATTCTTCTATATTGAAGAATATTCTTCTATATTGAAGAATATTCTTCTTCTTTATTGAAGAATAAAGATTAATCTTCAATAATCTTCTATATTGAAGAATATTCTTCAATATAGAAGAATAATCTTCTATATTGAAGAATATTCTTCAATATTGAAGAATATTCTTCTATATTGAAGAATATTCTTCTTCTTTATTGAAGAATAAAGATTATTCTTCAATAATCTTCTATATTGAAGAATATTCTTCAATATAGAAGAATATTCTTCAATATAGAAGAATATTCTTCAATATTGAAGAATATTCTTCAATATAGAAGATTATTCTTCTATATTGAAGATTATTCTTCAATATTGAAGATTATTCTTCAATATTGAACATTATTCTTCTATATTGAAGAATAATCTTCAATATTGAAGAATAATCTTCAATATTGAAGACGAATATTCTTCTATATTGAAGAATATTCTTCTATATTGAAGAATATTCTTCAATATAGAAGAATAATGTTCAATATTGAAGAATAATCTTCAATATTGAAGAATAATCTTCAATATTGAAGACGAATATTCTTCTATATAGAAGAATATTCTTCTATATTGAAGAATATTCTTCTATATTGAAGAATATTCTTCTATATTGAAGAATATTCTTCTATATTGAAGAATATTCTTCAATATTGAAGAATATTCTTCAATATTGTAGAATATTCTTCAATATTGAACATTATTCTTCTATATAGAAGAATATTCTTCAATATTGAAGAATATTCTTCTATATAGAAGAATATTCTTCAATATAGAAGAATATTCTTCAATATTGAAGAAGAATATTCTTCAATATTGAACAATATTCTTCAATATAGAAGAATATTCTTCTATATTGAAGAATATTCTTCTATATTGAAGAATATTCTTCTATATTGATGAATATTCTTCTTCAATATTGAAGAATATTCTTTTTCAATATCGGTGATTATTTAGTATTTATGATTTTCAATCTTACTCTTCAATATTTTTATTATTATATTTGGAACACGATAATTTTTTTTGTTTCCAACTTCGCAGAAACGTCGTCACTAATTGTTTTTCATACAACGTTCCATTGCCATCCAAGTCCTTTATGTATAATATACACCTGTCACAACAAACATGAGGTTGTTTGTTCAACAAAACGTTGAAGTATGTTTATTGACACAAATCATTCATCTGAAAGGGGTAGAGTACGTTAGGGGATTTCTGAGCTTGCAACAAAACGTGCTCGCATTGGGGACTTTTCTTTTATTATGGTCTATTAATATATAAATTAATACTCAATTATCTTCATTATATATAAACAAATACTATAATAAGCAATTATTGCTAATGATTCAAAAAAACTAATTACGATGATTCATAAATATTTATTGACTAGTGCATAACAATGTATTAATCATTACTTAATGATTCATCCTTATTTATAAACTCAAAACCATTTACAATTAAACAATACATCTATAGGTACTACATTAAACTGACATGAATTGTAATGAAAATAATCAAAATATTTCTTAGCTATCTGCAGGCTTATCAATTTCCGGGTTCCGCCGGAGCACCCGCCAGGGACAGCCGCGCGGAACCCAAAACCCACAATGGCGAACGTGGCGGCTGCCCGCTGTAACTACGAATGTGTCCACCTCATGGGGGCAGTAGTCTGCCCTCACGCTCCATCCCTTTTCCTTCATCAATGGTGTACCTTGTGCGCCTTCCGTAGTCGGTTCTGGAAGTAGTAAGAGTGGGCAGAAACTCGCATGCAGTATGAACATGACAGGCAAGGAACCTAACCCTTAAGGGTACTGCTCCAATTACTTTCTAACAGGAGGTGAACTGCCCAACTGTCATTAATGGATAAAGCCAGGGTGATACCCTCTAGAAACTCTCAAAAGGAACACTGCCACAGGGAATAGGAGTGACTACAGGGCAAACGAAGATAAAAAAATCCCTCTAGGAAACTACTCTGTACGAACTTAAGTAGCTACCAAACCCACCAGAACTTTTGCGGGAAAACAATAACAAGTAAAAAATCCTTGGGGAAACAACTTACCGCATCTGGAGCAAGGCCACAAGTTAATCAAGGGGGAGGGATCTAGCCAGTAATAATTCTTTTCTAACTAATCAAATACATTAATATAAAACAATAGAACAGGCCAACAATCAATATTTATATGACTATGCATATAATATCATTTCAATATAAAAATAAATCATTTATAAAATACAGGTCTTAAGGCCTAACTGCAACATGCTTGCCTCCAGACTGACACCAATTATAAGGATGGTAACCGAGTCCGTTACACTGATCTCCATTCTATGTTGCCCTCCGACAGCATGTTAACAGCTGAATACTTAGGCAAAGAAACTGCCTTAAGAGCCGTAAATGAGTTTACTCTGAGTGTCAATGAGCCTTCTGCGAGCAGCAGTACCCAAACAACTTCAAGATCGGGGGATCTGACAAAAATGTACACCAGAAACATCCGCACGCTCATTTCATACCATACAGCTGTGCTGTAAAGATGATAGCACTTGTTTTTCCTGATAGTCTCCGGAGGTAAACGAAACAACATTACCAAACACCCTCCGCAGACTTAGACCCATCGGTGAAGACAGACACGGAGGGGGAAATGAGAAGTGCTCAAGCAAAACACGTTTTAGAACAGTACGAGGGGTAAAACATTTAGTGATGCGGGTCAAGTATGCACAAAACCGTGGAAGAGGCACTCTCCACAGGGGGTGGGGGCCCAAACAAGGCACACCACCAGGAGAAACATTAGAAATACGAACGGAAAGAATCCTGCACGCGATATAACCCAACATAAAAAGGGAGCTGGTGAACATCAACACCAACCGCACGAGGGGTCAAACTTAAAGCACCACACAGGCGAGACGAACGATGTTGTAACGATCCCGCAACATAGCGAACACACTACCCATCACGCCGGTCCTGGAGACACGAAGCCAGTCTCAACATACAACCTAAGGACGGGAGTCCAACGAAACGCGGCGCAACACACTATAGTGCAAACCATCAAGACGGCGAACAGTAAGTAGGGCAACCATAATCGACCTTACACAGCACGACAGAAGAATGTCAAGCAAGGAGTGCACGCCAATCTGCCACAAAAACATTATGGGACAACACCCCCAAAGGATGGTAAGGGCCTTAGAGCACTCAACACGGAGGTAAGAGATATGGGGAGAAACACAAACGACTGTCAAGCAATAACCAAAAAACATTCACGGATTATTTGTACTCAAGGGGATGACAAAAAGGCCCGAAGAACAACCCGTTTCAGCGTCAAACTCACGGCACAACTCCTACAAGTAGACAACTTCAAGCCATGATCGGTGGCCAAAGACCACACGGCATCAATTGCAACTTGAAGCCGACGTTGAAGGAAAGCCGATTCATCACCCTCACACCAAAGGCTAAGATCATCGACAGCGCGCGGAGAAGACACCCGAACGAACAGAGCAAAGAAGACCATTGCGGCCAACAATCACAAGAGTAGTGGCTCAGAACAATGCCCTGGGGCACACCTTCGTATTGCTGAAAAGAGGCATAGAGCGCGGTACCAAGGCCCATCACAAAGGAATGACGAGACACGAAGCTGCGCACAAAGAGAGGGAGAGTATCACCAAGGCCAAAAGAATGAAGCTGGGACAGATTATGATGTAACCCTTTTCCACGTCAAAAAGGACGGCAACAACCGAGCTCTTCGCAGCAAAACCAGTACGAATATAGACCTCAAAGTTCACCAGGACATCTCTCGTGCTGCGGCACTTGCGGAAACAAATTTCACAAGGGAAGAGCAGCTGATGGTGTTCCACGAACCACATCAGACGAACATGAACCATACGTTCAAAAAATTTGCACACAACTTGTGACACCAATAGGGCGAAAGCCCTTAGGGGAACTACCCACACACCCTGCTTTCAAAACAGGCAGGACAACGCCATCCACCCACTCCTCAGGGACTGACGACTCCCCCAAGATCCCATTATACACACTTAGTAAATACCGAGACGTGCAGGGAGGGAGATGGCGAAGCATCTCAATGAATACCATTGCAGCCCGCCGCCGTAGAACCGCAGAGGGCCAGGCCACAACGAAATTCAGACAGAACGGATCATTATAGGGAAGCTGAAGACGAGTGCACAAATCTAAAGGACGAGACTCAAGGACAGGTTTACGAAGAACGAAACATTGGGGGGGGGGGGGAAGATGAACACCAGAGCTATCACAAGAAAACTGCGAACCAAATTCAGAAGCGACCTGCAACGGGTCCGCCACAACAGTGTAGCGAGTACATTAGCCCAATAATATACTCGCTCAAAATATTGTGTTAATATTCCTGTCTACCTTTGGAGATGAATGAGGTGAGGCGTTGCCCGAGCAATATAAGCAGCAAGACTAGCAAACATTAACTACTCTACTTTCAAGTGTGGTCTAGAGCAGACACTTGCGAGATACTGTACCAACGCTCAGTGCGCTCAACTCACACCAACGTATCACCTGTGTACTTCTGTATATTCGACCAAATATATAGTATCTTAGTGTGTGTTTATTTGTCACCATACTTTACGTAACAATAGAACCGTTACAACAGTACCACCGAGGTGAAGGACCGGTGAAACATCACGAACGAACTTGCCCGCTAGCCTCCGGATAACCTTCCAGATCTGGGGCACAAGAGTTTCCGATGTATTTGTT
This sequence comes from Procambarus clarkii, assembly GCF_040958095.1. Classification (NCBI taxonomy): domain Eukaryota; kingdom Metazoa; phylum Arthropoda; class Malacostraca; order Decapoda; family Cambaridae; genus Procambarus; species Procambarus clarkii. The sequence continues at coordinate 8,185,270 of NC_091239.1, read as the reverse complement.
GAGACATAAGATACCAAACATTCACGTTTAGCCGTACGGATGGCCCTACGGGCCACCGCACTCGCTTTCCGAAACAAAACATTCGCCCGTCTCCCGACGGCGGTGCCTCTTCCAGGCAGCACGCTGACAGCCAGAGCACAATCAGCATTCCACCAGAAAACGCACTTCCGCGGATCCACACAGGAAGAGCGAGGAATAGAGCGGAGGGCAGCGTTGATCTCGTGAAAAACGAGGACAGCACGAGGGAGAGGCAGAAGGGACACGTCAGAGAGCACCACTGAGGGTAAATGGGTTCAAGTCCACCTTAGCAAACTGCCACCTAGAGAAGGAAAGAGAAGGGTGAAAAGACAAAAAGGAACTAAGGATGAGTAAATGATCACTGCCATGGAGGTCATTAAGATTCTGTCACGTGAAATCTAAGTAAAGAGAACAAAACCAGAGAAACATCAAGACAGGAAAGGGTAAGAGTCCCAGAGTCCAAGTGAGTGGCCTCACCAAAATTCACGAGACAGGGAACAACAGAGGATAAGGCCTCAACAAGGCGACCTCGGGTATTCGTCAGAACATCACCCAAAACACAATGACAATTTATATCGCCAAGCAGGAGTGCAGGCTCCCGCAAGGAGTCCAGGTGGTGTTTCAAATCGGGAACAGACAGACACCCTCGGGGGGGAGATAAATGGAACAAACTGTACCATTTCCCAAAAAACATACGAGCTGCACAACAATGGAGACGCGAAGGAACAAATAACCCGACAAAGGGAACATGAGCGCGAATAAAGACAGCACATGAATTACGAGCCTGCAACGGGTCCCCACAACACTACCACGGGAGGAGGAGGAGGAACACGAGGAGGAACAGGGGGGGGGGGGAGATAGAGGGGAGCGCACCTCAGCAAGAACAGCAACCGAGAGGGAAGCGGGGCCCAACGAAACCGCACGAACAGGGGGCACAACCACTGAAATAGGATGGGAAGGAGCAACAGCCAAAAGTAGGGGCCCACGAACAAAGCTAAGCCTTGTTACCCGCCGGGGAGGAGGGAGGACAGGAGACAGGCTTACAATTCTGACTTAACGTGTCCCAGCGACTACGTACTGGGAAACGGATTCCGGCGTCTCAACAGGAGAAGCTGAACGAGAGCACACACGACGCCCGTTAGGAGAGCGATGGACATCCGCCTCCACCAACAGGCGGCGGGGAGACAATAGATGGAGAAGGAGGATCGAAGGGAGACGAGGAAAATACACAAGAGACATGACACCCAGTAGAAAGAAGGGGAACCCCCAGACAGAGAACCAGGAGGGGCACCCTTCGGTAGAGAACTCAAAGGAACAGAGGAGGGGGCACTGGGCGTATCAGGGTCCAAGGCCCGGAAACGTTCGAGTATGATGAAGGTGGGAAGGACGAGAAGAGCGCAACATTGCTTATAGATTTTTCTATATAGTGACAAAAACGATTTGAAAGTCAACACTTTTACACAACTTTATATTTCACAGGTTAAGGCTCTGCACTTAAATTAAACCCCTCGCTATGAGGGCCCCGATATGTCTGTAGTAGTTGTCAAACTGCCACTTATTTCAGCACCTCAATGTCAACCTTGTACCATCAACCTCCAACTCCGTTATTCCACAACACCCACACACTTAACTATTGCATGCCGCCAATCTACTCCCTTCATCCCTTGTTTTACATTTTCCAACCTAACAAATGAAAGCAAATGCCGTCCACCACGCCCTATTGTCATCACGTAAATTTACTTACCTGGACCTCGAGTGAATCGCTTCAAGATTTACCAATTCGTTAAGCCCGGTACACTTCAAGCAAGTACTTAATTTAACGTTGGCAGTAACACTTATGTAAGGTACAGTTAATCCAACGACGTTATGAGTCTTTCGCGCTATTTTATATGCACTCATCCGCTCTATTCAATTTATCGTTTCCCAATAGCAACACTTATTACTTTCTGTTATTGCAGCCACTTCTCCCTGCAACATGCGACACTGACTAAATTAACCTCATCGTTGATTATTTGATAATGATATCAAAAACACTAACATTTTTTTCTAATTCATTATTAAATCTTTCACAACGTGAACAATAATTCTTGCAAAACTACCTTCCTGTCAAATTCCACAATTAACTTATAACTACTCTGGCGCCTCACCGTGACATTCAAACAGCCACAAAATAAACAGTCACCTTTACACTGTAGTAAAGTGGCAAAACCTACAACCTATCCCCAAGAAAACTCTACAAGAATACCCAGACACTTACTGCCAAGTGTTCACGAATAATGAAGTTGAAGCGTCTCACTGTTCAACTTCCAGACAGCCCAGGGGTCCTGCCAATCAGTCCGGTATTACCTGCAACAAGCCAACAGTTACCCGATGCTACAAATATAAATTATTCAATCATGCATATACCATATCTTTAATTGCAACCTGCACCTACTCAACTTAATTTGATGTACCTGCTCATTTCAAATGCATATTTTAAACCCATACATACAACCTGGATAGTAAACAGCTGTTACTTGTGGGTTTACACCCTCTGACCCCCCTAATACTATATTAATATGTACTGACTGAAGTTAGGTGGTCGTCCAGTTGCAATTTTAAAACACTAAAGAACCCCTCAACACGATTTAACCGCTTTGTGCGGTATCCTAATAAAATATTAACATGCCTCAAACTTTAACTAGGTATTCAATAACTCATTGAAACTTATCTGCTAAGTCAAGTACCACATCTAGCCAAACCTCGACATCTGCAACCACCTTCTGCTCTGCATCGTCTAAGACTTGATTCATCGGTCCACCACTGGTCCCATCACAACGGTAGTCTTCTGCACATTTCCGCATCACCAGTAGGCTCCTTTCAAGCGATGCCTCTTCCAACCATTACCTCATTCACTTCAATAGCCCTGAAATTAATAACGGTACAATTCAATACATATTTATACATTTTTTAATACTGATTAGGGATCAGGACTAAAATGAACTGCCTATATATATCCCCAAAGAGGGTATATACGGCAGCAGTAAAATAGATATTTGATATTTTTGACCCTATGTATTGGCGTTTTGCGGGTGTACAATATGAGTGTAAGCTAGGGGATCTGTCAGCCCTAGCGACCCCAAAGGGTAACGGGGGTACCAGCTCAGAGTAACATCACGCCCTAACACTAACTTGTACACCACAACTTTGCCAATACTGGGGTCAAAATAACGTTCCGTCGAGCCTCACCCACCAAGTCGACTCAACAGCCAATCACGTTTCGATTTCTCACTTGACGTCACATTCTCGCAACCTCTACTCTCATTGGTCGGCTCCACCTAATTGGATAATCTAGTAATTCATGACAATTATGTATGAAAACTAAAGTATATATACCCAATGTATGAGAAACATACAAATACCATATGTATGAGAAACAATGTTTGACTTTACACTCACAAATTATTACTTTTGATTACTTAATAATAAGTATTATTATAATGAATAAATAATAGCAATACTTATTCAAGCTGTAAGTACAGTACACTATAGTACAGTACCCTACAGGACATTCCACTACACTACTGTTGCCTACACAAAACTACAATACCGTACAATACAGTATGGTACTGTACAATATCGTACACAATAAAACAGTATAATACATTACGGTACAGTCCACTACAGAGCAGTACAGTACACTATAGGACACAAAAGTACACTACCCTACACTCACAGTTCGTTACTTGCCTTTCAAATGTACCAACGGCATCACCATTAAAATTTTGTTCTATTTAAATAACTGTTTCTTCAATGTAACAATGGGGAGAGAACACATTGGTGCAATGCCGGTCTATGGCAACTGACGCTAGTATCACTAACAACCATTATTATTTCATTATTACCTTTCCAACCCTTCATTTTCCTCTATAAACAACACCAATGTATATTTATATACGTCATTTAAGCCATACATGCACACTGCCCCTAGTAATAACGATTATTTAACATGCAATCAATTAGTGTTTTTACACATTTATGCAAAGTCATCACTCATTTAGATTTATAAAGATCTTGTGCGTTACACTTTGGATCATTTGAACTCTTCTCATTCGTTTTTAGAGAATGGCGCTATATTATGCTTTGTTCAGCTAAGCTAAGCAAGCAACGCTAGACTGCACTAGGCTACGGTAAGATACAGTACCGTCAAATATAGGGTACAATACAGGATACAGTGCACCCTACAATACAGTACACAACATTATAGTACACTACCCTACAATACAGTACAGTACCGTTCAGTACAGTCTAGTACAATACAGTATAGGACAGTGCAGTAGAGGCTACAGTACAGGGTGCAGTACATTACACAACAGTATAGTGCAGACCAGTACAGTACAATACATTAAAGTGAAGTACAATACAATGCATTGTACTGTATTGTACATACAAGTACCGTGGAAGATTGTTCTACTACAAATTCCCCTATACATCCTACTAAAAATTCCCAAACAAATCCGACTACAAATTCCCCTAAAAATAATATTATAAATTACCCGAGAAATCACCACCAAAAATCCTACTAGGATTCCCCTAACAATTCTACTCAAAAATCACCTATAAATGTTACTACAATTCCTACTATAAATCCTACAAGCAATCCCACTACGAAACCCCTACAAATTCAACTAAAAATCATCTAAAAATTCTACTTGGATTCCTACTACAAATGCTCCTAAAAATCCACTATAAATCGTACTACAAATCTCTATAAATCATACTAGCAATCATACTACAATTCATACTAGACAAACTATTAGGAATCATACTACAAATAATACTAGGAATCTCACTAAAAATCCAACTAGGATTCCCCTAAACATTCTACTAGAAATTACCTACAATACTATGACAATTCCTACTACTTTCTTCAATATTTCATATTATTCTTCACTCTATATAAATGGAAATGTTCGTTTGTGCATGACCGCTATTCAACCTAACTTCTTTACCGATTGCCTTGATGTTTGACACAACGTTGACTTCCAATATACGCGTCTTTTTTTATATACCTACTATATAGATGCCACACCTGTGACATGTAAAACTAGGCTTTTCTTCAAAACACCACCAATCTCTTCCATGTCAAAGCAACACACATGTTATACTAAATATATGTTAAAATTACATTTCAATTTTCTGATTGCAATGATAATTGGATTTTTCATACATTCTGATTTATATCCATTTGGATTTCATTATTTTGTCATTTGCCTTGGAATTGAGCTGTGTTGTTTACCATACCGATCATTTCGTGTATATATTTGTTTTCCAATATTTTCATGACTTTTTAACTTAAATTCTTATATTTCACTGATGGGAACATCACATCACTTCATGTTCCCAATTTTCTGATGGGAACATCACACCATTTGGGAACGCATCGGACGAGGGAGTTGGGAATGGTTGGGAAGACTGGGGGACAAGGAAGGTTGCTGTGGCTCACCAACGCCTTGCCTAGTATTCAATAATATTGTTCAATATTGATATTCTTAAATCTTATTATTCAATAATACTATTGAATATTAATATTATTCAATATATTTTTTTTTCATTACTATCGAAGATTATTGATTAATAAATATTTGTTATTAATATTGATTATTATTCAATATTCAACATTTTTGCCTTCAATTTGTTCTATTTTATTCAATATCTTTTATTGATGTACAATAATGTTTAATTTTGCTAGGGGATTTGTACGTTACCTGAACCTAACTTCTGCCACTTTTGCTTGCCTTCTCTGTTCTCTTCACATAGCAAAATACGCACAAATACACAACGTGCAAGACGCTTCGTGCTCACATCTCAACTTAAAGTCCACACAACGGCCTCCAGCCGCACACCCAAAGCGACACATGCCCCACTAGGTCCAGGAACAGTCACGAGGTACAGTCCAGCCAGGACCATCTTCCCAATGTCAGCCCAGGACTATATGCAATCGAGTTTTCACTTGCATATAGTCCCGGGGACCATTCAGGGTTGTTAGCATGTGTTCCTCACCTGTGCCCCAAAGAATGAGGCAATTTGATCAAATCATATGCCCAAGATTAACATCAGAGTGCCAGTGGGGAAGTGGTTCAAATAGCTTCGGCTATCACTTGCTTATGTACGGTCGTGATGGTCAAGTGCATTAAGGCATCCTGTACATACTGCCAGGAGCAACGCAACTGGTATGGGGTTCGAGTCACTTCTCGGGTGGAGTTTTTAGATATATATACACACACACGTATAGAGCTAGGATCATTACCTATATCTACAATAATTATCCTAACTATATACCTATAATAAATACCTTACATATCTTAGGATACGTAGCATATTCTAATAGAGGATAATTATTTTATATATGTATCTAGGATATATATTCTAGATTATCAATATATAATGTAATCTGGATATGTATATTGATAATCTACATGCATCTAAAATAGATATATATAATCTAGATGTATATCTAGAACATATCTATTTTATTTTCATATTTATTTTATATTTTATTTATTTATGTATTGTACGTACTGAACCATATCCCACGAGATTTCACTACAAATCAACGCCTACAGTCCATGTACATATACAAAACATAAAACTACGTATTACAATCTTGGTCGTAACTAAGTATCAAACCATACAGTTGTGTGCACAGTAATATTAAGAAAGGTTATTAACACTACTATGTTGCCGTATATTATTTAATGAGTTCTATTAGTCTCCTGTTTCAGACTTATCAAAACTACATTCAAAAATCCCAACTTGTACATTACAAATCAACTAATACAATAATGAAAATGTGATGCTGACAGTACACTCCTGTAATAATGGCACATATCATCACTATCTCCTAACTGATAAATATTAAAGGAATATCTTTGACATGCAATTCCACATTGAGGTCATAGGTCCCTTTACAAATCTAGGCATAAGTATCCAATGGTAAAACAAGATATAAAATTGAAGGCAAACATATCCATGGACACCAGTTAGTCAACAGACATGGCATCATCATCATCCTTATCTTGATCCTTTGTTTTATCAGAAACCTCCTTCTCTTCTTCCTTCTTACTGCCTTCCTCTTTACCTTTCTTCTTTCCCAAGGCCTGAAAGTAAGAAATAAAATCTATGAAGGATGATTCATTCAATAGTACCATGACTTTTATTGAAAGTCAAAATACAATATATCATGTATGCTCTACTGTCCTAGTTGTATTTACAGGCGATGAACTACACTAAATCGACAACTAAACACTATCAAGAGTGTATTAGTTTTTAAATCTACTTTTAAAACTGGGAATATTTCTCCAAACACTTGGTCATTATTTAAACATTCAAATAATCGGTTCTCTTTATTATCAACAATATTTCACTGTCACTATGTATCCATATTGGCAATTCAAAATTATGACGCAAAGTATCAAATGTCTAGTTATGTGATGAGATGACAAAAGCTTATTACTGTATTCTATTGTATAGTGTGGGCGATACGCCACCATTTAATTTGTTGCTACTAACCAAACACCTGGAAATATCCTAGCAACATGTGGTCAGGTCACCATGACCTCAATTAACATCACTGGGAAGGATATCACAGTAACCTATGATATCAGGTAAGACAACCTACATTTTGATGTGCATCTATATAGAGTAAATAATTATCAAATGATTATCAAAAGAAGGCACCAAACCGGGAAAGCTTTGTAGCACCATCAAATGTGCGGAATAATCAGAGGGCGCTAAACATCACCAATGATGCCAATATGAGAACAAAAACGCACAAGGCCAACGATATCAAATGTATCCGATTCACCAACAATTCTATCGAGGGACAACTGACTGCAAGGGACACTCGGAAAGCAGGGCATAGGGAATGGCATAAAGTTCTGCCATGACGATGCCAAGTCTCCAAAGGCAGGCTACACATTGTAAGTGTGGTCAGGAAATAACATTTATGTGATGGCCTACACCGTCTGCAAACTTAGACCCATCAGTGAGGATGGAATTGGAGCGGGAGTGTGAAGAAAAGTGTTCAAGGAAAAGTCAGTTCAGAACTGTAGGAGGGGTAAAACCTTTAGTAATGTGGGTCAGGGATTTACAACATTTAGGAAGGGACACCCTCCACAGGGGGGCAAGGATGGAACACTAGGAGAAATATTGGTAATACTAACCAAAAGAAATTTTGCTGGCGAGATAACCAAACAGAAAGACGGAGGTGGATGAAGGGGGACAGGAGAACAGAAGGAGTAAAATTCAAAGCACAACTTACGCAACAGTGAGGGTATTGTAAGGACTGCGCAAGGTAGCGAAGACAGTATCAATCATGGCAATCCTGGACAGATAGGAATTCAGTGTCAACATACAACCCGAGGGTAGGAGTCGAACGAAAGGCACCAGAGCCAAGGCACAACCCAGTATGGTGCAAACCATTAAGACGGCAAAGCGTATGAGAAACACACAAGCAAGCAGGGCAAACATAATCGACTTTACACAGTACGAGAGAGTAAAGTAAAGAGGAACGTGCGCCTATCCGCTCCGCAAGAAGTATGGGACAAAACCTTAAGTAGGTTAAGGGCCTTAGAGCATTTAACTCGGAGGAAAGAGATATGGGGTGACCAAGACAAACGAGTGTCAAAAATTAACCCAAAAACCTTTGCGGAATCTTTGCACACAAGGGAATGACCATAAAGCGACAAAGAAGGACGAAGAACGACACGCTTCCAAGTAAAAGTCATAGCACAAGTCTTACTTGCAGAAAACTTAAAAGCCATGATTGGTGGCCAAAGACGGCATGTCATCAATCGCAAGTTGAAGCCGCCAGTGAAGGAGGGGTGATTCATAACATTGACAGCAGAGGGCAAGATCATCAACATGGAGAGCACAGAAGACGCCAGAAGGAAGAGAGGAAACAAGACCATTGAGGGAAACAAGAAAAGAGTAGTGCTCAGAACACTACTTTACTTTGGGATACACCTTCGTATGGCCAAAGAGAGGCAGAGAGAGAGTGGCACCAAACCTCACTCTAAAGGAACGACGAGAAAGAGGAACCTTTGGAGGAAGAGAGGGAGATTACCACCAACGCCAAAAGAACGAAGTGGGAAACAATATGGTATCTCCAGGTGGTGTCATAAGCCTTTTCCAGGTCAAAAAGGATATCAACAACAGAGGTCTTCGCAGAAAAACCAGTACAAATATAGACTTCAAGTTCACCACGACATCAGTCGTGCTGCGGCACTTGCAAAAACCAAATTCTGAAGGGAAAAGGTGGTGAAAGTGTTTCAAGAACCACACCAGATGAACACTGACTATTCATTCAAAGAGTTTGCAGACAACTTGTGAGGGCAATAGAACAGAAGTTCTTAGGGAGGGGTGTCCCAAGAGACCCCGTTTTCCGTATAAGGAGTATAGCGGCACCGAGCCACTCCTCACGGACCGATGACGACTCCCAGACCTGGTTATATAGACTCGGTAAATACCCAGACGTGCAAAGAGGGAGATGGGTATCTATATAAAGGTTCAGACAACTCTAATAGTAACTTTTCAACGAAACTACCACATACAATTCCTGCGAACCGTACCGACTACATGTGTCCGCTCTACATTACTACCAAA